>NC_081561.1:76292893-76437065 GCF_022355385.1 Mustela nigripes | reverse complement strand
AAAAAAAAAAAAAAAAAAAAAAAAAAAAAAGATTGAAATCTTTCCATTTGCAATGCCGTGGATGGAGCTGAAGAGTATTATATTAAATAAAAAAAGTCAGTCAGAGAAAGACAAATACCATATGATTTCACCCATATGTAGAGTTTAAGAAACAAAACAAAGGAGCAAAGGGGAAACCAAAAGAGAGAGAGAGAGAAACCAAGAAACAGACTCCTAACTATGGAGAACAAATTGATAGTTACCAGACAGGAGGTGGGTTAGAGGATGGGTAAAATAGGTGGTGGGGATTAAAGAGTACATTTGTTGTGATGAACACTGGGTGTTTTATGGAAGTATTGAACCACTATAGCTAATCACTTTAAACTAATATTACACTGTACATTAATCAGAATTTAAATTAAAAGCTTAAAAAAATTTCTCACATAGGGTAAGAGCATTACTAGCAATATATATTTAGTTGTGACAAAAAATGAGACTTATCTTCTCAAAATCTGATATGGAAGAGAAATTTACAAAATATAGTTATTTTTACATTCTCTCTAAAATTTCTTTGTTTTGGGATGCCTGGGTGGCTGAGTTAGTTAAGCATTTGACTCTTGATCTCAGCTCAAGTCTCGATTTCAGAGTCATGAGTTCACGCCCAGCATGGAGCCTACTTAAAAAGCAATTTAAAATAAACAAATAAATAAATAGACAAATATATAAATACTTTAAAATAATTATAAATAAATAACAATAAAATGTATGTGTTTTAAGGAAAACTTACATCTAAATCAGAGTCGGACAAAACTAGGAAACGTTCTAGAAAAGACAGCTTGGGAAAGAAAAGTTTACATTTCTACTATGATTTTATCATTCCTTCTTCCTTCCTCTTGCTCTTCATTTTTTTTTCTTTTTTCTAAATAGGAAGCATCTCTGCTTTTTCTCTATTTCTGTAGTAACCCACACCTAAATATGCCACTGACAGTTGATATTAAAAGGCTAATTCAGAATTCTTCATGGTGGTTCACAAGGGTTGATTCAAACACTTAATAATACATAGAACTCACAGAGAAGAAGCTTGGTATCATCTATTCTAGTGTCTAAGAGGGCATGTTCATTCTCTATTATGTGTTTTGGTCTTTGCTTTTAGGTAGTTAGTTCTAGTCCTGGTTCAGCAAGGGCTAATGAGAAGAATCTCTTGCTAGTATCAAAATCTGTCTTTCTACTCTCCATCCCTAATGAGTATTAAGTATATAATGGATAAATAGGATAGGCCACGAGAGATAGGTGGGTGAGACAGACCCCTCTTCCCATGCTAACTGAAGGAGCATGCTTAAGTAAAACTGCTGATACTCGTTGAACTGCCTTCTGTTTGTCTATTTTGTTTCTTCAGTGGTATTCAAACAGGTGATTCTCTTTCTTAAGAGATAAAGAGAGGAAGGAAAAGGGAGATGAAATGCTTGGTTTGGCAGAAGGACTTTTTAGAGAAAGAAAATCCCAAGGAGGATTTTATGCAGTTTTGCAACATAAATATTCTTCTGTATTATACCATGAATTCTTCAGTAAGATCTCTGTGGATTCATTATGGGTGAGGTGTGTTTCTGAGGTGGATAGAGGGCTAGCACTGACTCATGTCACAGTGGGGACAAAGGTTGCTCCATGGGATGTCACTACATCTGGGTAAGGAATATAGCACTTGGCCTCCTTACTAGGATCCCTGTCCTTTCTGAAAATTTGTTGCTTTTAAGATATTAGCCAGTTCAGGGGGAAAGAATAATTTTGAAAATCTAATCTCTCTAAGAGATTTCTGTGAAATGGGGATAATAAAAATACATGTCTCACAAAATCACTGTGGGTATTGATGCGAATGATCTCTTTTACAAAGAAGCTTGCACACAATCACTCAGTGTCTGTTAGATAGTCTTCTATTGTCATTACTTTATTAAAGGTGAATGTTGCCTCAATAGAAGAGTGGAGTCAGCAGATTTGGGTGACTTAGTTGTAGTTAAATGAAACAACTGGGTCAAATAAGTCCAGGGAAAACAGTTATGATGAAATCATAAAAGATCAGAATGTTCGTGGAAAGAGAAAAGAACCTGGGCTAAAGCATCATGTATGTTCATACATATATATGAATGATACTAGGAATTAAAGAAAATAAAAGAGAGAGATTAATATTAAAGCCAATTGGCAGACATCTTGAAAAGAAAGGGGTTTTAGATTTATGAAGCATAAATCCATTCAGATTACTCTCATCCAAGTTACTAAAACACTGAATAACTGCTAGATTAAGAGTTGAGTTAAAAAAAAAAAATCTATGTTATGATTCCGGCAAATGTTTAAGTATTTTTGGCTTAATATTCAAATTCCAGATTCTTTGAGCTCTTATTCTGGGCCAGAGAGAATTAACACATTTCACTTTTTTTTCCATTTAATTTTCACAACTGCTGCATGTTAATTGATATTATTAGCTCCACTTTGCAGATTAGGAAACTAAGAAAATGAATATCCTTTTGTTAATATATATATTTTGAATATTTTCTTCTTGACCATGTCCATGCAAGCACAATGTTGAACCTACATAAATTATTTTCACTTTCCATCAAAATAAAATAAAAATTTTAAATATTTCTTAAACTCTATCCCTTTCTTTAGCTACTATGTTATTTCTCATCCTTTTCATTATGAAGTTATTAAGGTTGGATTTGTTCTATGCAAACCAGTAGATGTTTAATTTTAGAGGATATAGTAGAGGATATAATAAAGGATATAATATTTATATATATATGATAAATATAGAGGACATAGTAGATCATGTATTGAATTTCATACTCCTCACATACTAAGAATATAAAATCATCTAGGGTTAGAAATAAAGGAGAATATTTTTTGAGACAGATATTTGAGGAGAACTTTTGGAGTTCTGTGAGTCTATATCCCTCTTCCCCTCTGCCCTTAGGAATGAAAGGTACAAGTTGTAAGCTCTATATCTTATAAGGGCTTCAACAGGACCACTTAAAGAATCTTGTATCGTCGATATGAATGATACACACATATACACATAAATATATAAATATATAATATAAATGTGTGTTGTATATATATATTTTTTCTGCAGTTAGAGGAAATTGTAGACTTGAGTTTGATTCACATCTGAGAACAAATGTGTCCTCCAGGGTAGTGGTGTCCAAAAGTAAGAAGCTGTGAGTTGTATCACTGGAAATAGTAGTGGGGAATTTGAAATAGGCAGCCTAAGGAGAGGCACTGCCCTAGTTAAGGGAGTTGTCAGAAAATCTGCCAATAAGTCTCCACAAAGTGCCCAGGGAAAGAAAGAATCAGTGTTAAACAGAGGATAGAGAGGCATAGCATAACAGTGCCTATGAAGTCTGCTCTCAAGGGGTTAGAGAAAAAAAAAAAAACTGCTATCTAATGGGAAGAAAGAGAAAAGAAGACAACCACCTCTGTCTTGGCCTGAGTTCCCTAAGAAAACCCTGCTGAAAGCTTATATGCTTTGACTGTATGGGAAGTTGTAATCTCAATGTAGTAAGATCAAGGGAAAAGGACAGTGCTGCAGGGAAAGAGAGAACACATGTACCAGGCAGTACGTTAGGTGGTTGCTTGTTTCCAAAGTATATCTTCCAGACAGGCTTTGTAGAATCACCTTGCCTAAGATTACTCCCTCACTGGAAGTAGTAGAGAGGCATTCACCGGGCTGTTTTCCATTTCTTATTTCTTTTTGGTACAAATTCAATTCATGAGGCATTAACTGCCCTACCCTTGACCCAGGATGTGTTCCCAGGCCTCTCCATGCAGCCATTTGGAAAGCTAGACCTTGTGCCTTGCAATGCAGGGCTTTCCCATGAATTTGGAAATGGGAAGAGAACCAGAGTCCACGCAAGTCCTGGGAGATGTGATTAAGTGCAGAGTCACTTTGCTTGCACCATGGCAGACTTGAGGAGGCTGAGAAAACACACAGTACCAGGAGATGAGGCAACAGTGGAGGTTGTTGAAGCTACTTCTAAGTAAGCCGAGGTGTGGATGGCAGGATGTGCCATCTTAGTTGAGGTACCTTCTTGGAACTCCCCCTCCCCCACCAAGGGAAATATTTATCTTGGAACAAACATTGAAATCTTGTTTATTATATTGTTTGGACAATTTTACTTAGTGAAATGAGGATGTATTTGTAATTTGAAATGCCTACAAGAATTTTTATTAACTGAAAGAAAAGTTATGGAATCTGCCTAGTTATGGCAGTTACGGAATCTCCTAATCTAGGAGCAGGGGAGGATTATCCCTACTGAAGACTTCTAAAGACATAGTCAATTTACTTAAGACTTTTGTATATTCAACTCATTTATTATATTCCAAGCTCCTAAAAATGCATTTATTTCATTATCTCTACTTTATCACTTCTCCTTAATTCTTTGATTTAATTAATAATTTAATTAATTTTATTAATTCACCACTACTATTCTTTAGCCCAAATAACTTTACTTGTGCTTCTCTGGACCATAACACCACTAATGTTAATGATTCAAACCGGTAGGTTCTTACAAGTTCCAGTATAATTTGTCTCTACTCACCATTATTTGTTCTTCAATATGCTCCTGTCTCAGAGTCTAAGATACCATACCTCCTGCTTCATTTCCCACCCCTTGCATGAGTCCTTTGAATCCCCTTCGTCTTCTATACCCACTTCCTGTTCTATATGGACATTTTTTTAAAAAGTTGATGGCCCTGGGTTTTTTTTTCCTAAGCCCATGTTCTCCTGACTCTATGTCTTTTCTCAGGATGATTTTTCTCTTCTCTACCAACCCTCAGCTGTTCTGAGAAGGCTCCTTACCATAGGATATATTTATTTTAAATTTAACATGTTTTTAAAACTGAACTCTTCATTATTTACTTCCAAACTGGCTGCTTCTTTTGGCATTTACTATCTTGATTTATAGTACCATTATTTACCACATCCCATCTTCTGCCAAAGTTAGTAGACTAGGAGTGATCCCAGACTCAGAAACCTTCATTCCCACATCAAAGCAGTCACCAAACCAAGAGATAAAAACTGAAAGAGCTTGTGAATCTCTTTGTTCCATATTGTCCTCACTGCTACTGCCTTCGGTTAGATCTTCACTGGGTTTTCCCTAGACTATTGCTTTAACCTCTGACAACATGTTTCTGAAATCATTTCTCTTGTGTTAAATTTCTGATCCACACTATTGTGAGAGTTGTTTTTATAATTTTTTTCTAAAACTAAAGTTATAAAAATTCCAACTCTCTTCAGCGTATAAAATAGAAATTTGTTGGCAGTGTAATCAAGGTTCTCATGACCTATCTATCTATCTATCATCTATCTCCCTATCTATAAGTTTTGCTCTGTCTATCTGATCTATCAGTTTTGGAATAAGAGAGTAATATGATAAACACAGAAAAGCCAGCCCTGGGCTCTCCTTGTTCCACCACTTACCATTTGTCTGACCACAGGCACAGTATCAACCCTTCTGAGCTGTTGAGTTTTTCATGAGTAAACTGTGGGTCAGTGTATACAACCATGGCAAAGATGAAATAAAACCATATATGTGATGCATCCAGCTTATAGTCAGTGCTCAATACATTTTACTTTCCTTCCATCATTTTATTCCCTTTATTTAACCTGTGTATCAGCATGCTGGTATGCATGATAACATGAGTCTATTTTTTGGTTCCATCCATTTATATCATCTAATATTCTAAAAGTAACTCCTTCTTCACAGTTAGAAAGTTCCTTCTCAATTCTAGAAGATGAAACTGAAGGGTCACTACTGCAGAGCAATCCTAACAGCCAAGGCAAAGGCAGCCACTCCATCCTCTTTTTTATTCTTTCCTTTTTACCTCTTTCTATAACTTACGTGATTGCCAAGTCCACTCTTACATAATTGTACCATAATAATGAGGCACTTGGACGTGAAAGCACACAGCCAGAGACATGATGCTATTTTATAAGCTGAGGTGATAGCAATACAAATTTAAAAAATACATATAAAGACCCCTGAGAGGAACTTCCTGTCATTTTGTAATCCTGCATTGTCCAGTCTTATTGTACAATTTTCATTCCTTTTTTTTTTAAGATTTATTTATTTATTTGAAAGAGAGAAAAAGAACACAAGCAGGGAGGAGGGGCAGAGGGAGAGGGAGAAGCAGATCCCCCGATGAGCAGGGAGTCAGAGGTGAGGCTTGATCCCAGATGACCTGAGCCTAAGGCAGATGCTTAAGCCACCCAGTGCCCCACAATTTTCTTTATCATTAAAAATCTTTTTAAGTTTTATTAAACAAGACTGATTAGGGTAACCTCATTGTACTGATAACACTCAATTTAAAGAGGAGGTAAATGGGGCTCCTGGGTGACTCAGTTATTAAGGGTCTGCCTTGGGCTCAGGTCATGATCCCAGGGTCCTGGGATCCATGCCCAGCATTGGGCTCCTTGCTCTGCAGGAAGTCTGCTTCTCGATCTCCCACTCCCCCTGCTTGTGTTCTCTCTCTCACTGTGTCTCTCTCCGTCAAATAAATAAATAAAATCTTATAAAAAGTAAGAATAAAGAGGATGTAGAAATCATTGAATAACAACCCTGAGCCATAGAGGAGACAACTAGGTGTTTTCTGGGATCAGTGGGCACCAGATCATTTTTGAATGATTTAAATTGCTGCAGGAAATGTAGATACAGTAACAGAAGAATTTCCTGAGTGTAAAAGATACTCAATAATGAAATATTTCTTCAGGTGGCTGTGATACTTCCAGGCCACCATCTTTCAGAGTTTGTTTAAAACTGATTCTTCTTAAATGTCAGAGAATGGACCAGTTGGTCTATCGAGGTCTCCTCCACTCATAGAAGTACATGAATGCCATCAAATAATGAAAGCTTTCCTTTTGTGCAAATATAAGTATAATACATTTTTCTTAAAGCTACTAAACTGTTTTTTATTGTAAGCAGTACTTGCACCAGGGGAGACTAAGGTTCACAGATGGATAGCATAAACCCATATAATTATACTACATATCTGCAAATAATTAATTTGGCTTTGTGCATGTAATTTGTGTGTCATTGCCCAAGCATCCTCTTTCAAAAATATAACTCAAAATGTGCTGAACGGGACATTAAGCTTTTTAGTCCTCTAGTGACATATTTCAAGAATAAGTTGCAACAGACGTAAAAGTAGACAGTTGGCTTGTCTTTTGTGAGGCCTATGGGTAGTTACTAGGTGACTGAGGAGTGACTGTAAAGTCAGAGAGCACTATTAGGTTTCAGAGAGAGAACTACCATGTCATGAACCAATAGCATGTGGGAAGTTGGCAACCAGACAATTGGAGCCTGAAATGGGCTTACAACTGCTCCTTTTTTCCAGTGAACTGGAGACATGCACCTCCTAATGTGTTTTCTCTTTCTTTTTTTTCCCATTAATGATTATGACTCAGTATGGCGACTGACTGTCATTCCAATTCTACACATTCTGATCTGACTCCCTAGCCCTTCTCCCATGATCTTCTAGTTTTGCCCCAGAGTAATGGCTCAGTCCAGATCTGCCTATGGCCTCATGTTATCAGCTCCTAACATTTGTGGACTAGAATAAAAGTGATGTAAGCCTGCAGGGAAAGGTCAGGACCGCTTTTTGCAGGTATATAGCAGCCACCTGATGACTAGAGAACATTGAAAGAATGAACTCCGGGGTTCTTTACTAGAGGCAGTATCACCCCCAGAGGGGCTTGTCTTTGTGTGGGGGCCCTTTGGCACCATTGATATATACTGGGTGGTAGTCAAGGATGCGATGTCCTGCAGTGACTGGGACAATTCAGCATTGTTTCACCTCAAATATCAATAGTGTTTCCACTGAGAAGCAGGTTAGATTTAGAATCATCCCAATGTTGCCTAAATAGGTGGGACACTATCTGAAAGCTCTTGACTCTTTGCTCAAGGAGATTCCATGTGAGAAAGAAAATGGTTCTCTGTTATTTGCTTGAAACACCAGATCCTTATTATAAAAGGTAACAATTAATTTTATATAGGAACTTAAATCTTAACAAGGGATCCAGAACCAGTCTGCTTAGGTTTTTTCTACAATTGAGCATTTCTACAATTCTAGTCAAATAGAAAAAAATATATATATTTGAGAGGTAATATCTATGTAGTCAAAATCTCTTCTGTCCTAATAGATTTAGAAAGCCCCATCTTTGAATACCTCTTCAGCACTTACTATCTGTGTGAACTTAATCAATGTACTTACTTGTATACTTCCATTTTCCTCTCTATAGGGGGAATATTATAGTACCACATAGGCTGATGACAAAATTAGTTTAATGCTTTAGTCTTACCACAGTATCTTGGTGCTTAAAAATGGTAGCTAATAATAACAAATAATTATTAATATCAGTAGTGTAATTATTCGGAATATGAAAAAATGAACTCTTATTACCTGAGTCCAATTGCTTTTCCGTTCAGTATCTTCAATAAAATAAGTATAATATGACTTGATGAGATGGAAAGCAAGATAGCCCTCTTTGTTGATGTATGAAATGTGTATGGAGGAAGAAATGTGGTAAAAAGGAAATTATTTTGGTTTCTGGTCCTATTTCTTTTCCATATTAATTGCACAGCACCTTTCCATCCAGGTCTAGTCGCCTTTAACTTTAAAAGCTGAGGACCACTGCAGCAACTTTTTCTTCCTAGGAACATCGCCAAAGGCAAGGGAAGCAAGGGTGAAAATGAACTATTGGGATTTCAACAAGATCAAAAGCTTTTGCACAGCAAAGGAAACAGTCAACAAAACCAAAAGACAACTGACATAATGGGAGAAGATATTTGGAAACGACTTATTAGATAAATGGCTAGTATCCAAAATCTATAAAGAGCTTAACAAACTCAACACCCAAAGAACAACTAACCCAATCAAGAAATGGGCAGAGGGGCGCCTGCGTGGCTCAGTGGGTTGAGCCGCTGCCTTCGGCTCAGGTCATGATCTCAGGGTCCTGGGATCAAGTCCCGCATTAGGCTCTCTGCTCAGCAGGGAGCCTGCTTCCTCCTCTCTCTCTCTCTCTCTGCCTGATTGTGATCTCTCTCTGTCAAATAAATAAATAAAATCTTAAAAAAAAAAAAAAGAAATGGGCAGAGGACATGAACAGATATTTCTGCAAAGAAGACATCCAGATGGCCAAAGACACATGAAAAAGTGCTCTACATCACTCAGCATCAGGGAAATACAAATCAAAACCACAATGAGATACCACCTCACACCAGTCAGATGGCTAAAGTTAACAAGTCTGGAAATGACAGATGCTGGCGAGGATGCGGAGAAAGGGGAACCCTCCTACACTGTTGGTGGGAATGCAAGCTGGTGCAACCACTCTGGAAAACAGCATGGAGATTCCTCAAAAAGTTGAAAATAGAGCTACCCTATGACCCAGCAATCACACTACTGGGTATTTACCCTAAAGATACAAATGTAGTGATCCGAAGGGACACGTGCACCCGAATGTTTATAGCAGCAATGTCCACAATAGCCAAACTATGGAAAGAATGTAGACATCCATCAACAGACGAATGGATAAAAAAGAGGTGGTATATATATAAAATGGAATACTATGCAGCCATCAAAAGAAATGAAATCTTGCCATTTGCGACGATGTGGATGGAACTAGAGGGTATTATGCTTAGCTAAATAAGTCAATTGGAGAAAGACAACTATCATATGATCTCCTTGATATGAGGAAGTGGAGATGTAATGTGGGAGTTTTGGGGGGTAGGAAAAGAATAAATGAAACAAGATGGGATCGGGAGGGAGACAAACCATAAGAAACTCTTAATATCACAAAACAGAGGGTTGCTGGTGGGAGGGGGTTTGGGAGAAGGGGGGTGGGGTTATGGACATGGGGAGAGTATGTGCTATGATGAGTGCTGTGAAGTGTGTAAACCTGGTGATTCACAGACCTGTACCCCTGGGGATAAAAATACATTATATGTTTATAAAAAAATTTAAAAAAAAAGCTGAGTACCACTTCAAGGGCTAAAGAGTCAATTATTCAATATTATATTATCCATTAAAATCCCCCACTGTGAGTTTTGTTGTTGTGAGCTTTCATTTAGAAGAACTATTGTGTAATTAGCAGTGTCTTGGTAAATTCAATTTTGGAGGGTGAGAACTTTGAAACCAATGTCCCTTGCACTATTCATTCATCATGTACATCTGTGTACAAGAAAGAGCTATGCTATGTTGAAGTACAAATATCCCTAGGAAAATAATACAGTGCTCAACAAGATGACTTTTTGAATTCATATAAGACAAATAATGGTCCTATGTCATTTCTTCCTATCAATTCCAGATGCATGCAAAGATTTACCAGACTTTCCAGTAGTTGCTTTGTTGCTCTTGTCTCCAGTGAATCTATAAGAAGATCTATTGTTCTCTTAAAACAATACTCTGTTGCTGAGTCTCCCTTGTGCAGCTGAAGTTTTCAGGTGCAGTGGTTGTTGGTGTGTTGGGACGGGGTTAACAGCCTCTGTTAAATGGCAATGTGTTTTTCAGTTCTCAAAGGGAAACTTAGCAGATGCAGAATTAGTTTTTGGTTGTACTTAAGGAGATTAGCTGGAAACTTCTTTAAATAAACAAGGAGAATGACTGAGAAAGGACAGCTTTCAATTTACATGTCTAAAAGCCTTTTCTCACTGGGGCCATGGTCTTGAGAGTTTGGGCCCCTTCTAACACTGCCTCATTTTAGCTTGTGTTCTTGATTCATTGGAATAGGACATACATTCTTTTCTCCATAACTATAAATGTAGGACTCCAACTGATTTAATAAACCATTTACAAAGCAATGAAAAGCTGAAAAATTGGGAAATATTTTGGGGGGAATATTGTCTGAGAAATGAATTATCTAAGAAGATACATAAACTATTAATGTTTTATAGTAGTTAATTATATAGAATGGTAAACATTATTGTCAATATAACTTTATAATTATGTATTATAATTATATATTTACTTAATACTTAATTTTGCATGATTGGTCATTTAAATAATTTTACATAAAGGAAAAAAGTTATCAGTCAATTAATTCAAGTGATCAGAAAATAGAACTTTATTGTCTATATGAACATGATTTTGCTGGAAGTAGAAAAGTATTGGGATAATGTTCTCAATATACTCCATTTCTGTTCCTAGAGTTGTATTTGCATTCTGAAACACTGGGGCAAGCAGAGCCAAGGCACTGGGGAAGTGGGTTCAGCAATTTGGTCCTTATCATTGTTTTCCTGTTTATGTGAGCATAAACCCACTGTCCCATGTGGTATTTAGTGCTTGCAGAGATCTTTGAACTATCTTTACTTCTATTGTTCAGGTCCCTTCAGGCTCAAATCAGATTTGAGCAGTCTGATTAAAGTGCTAGAACTCTTAAGTAGTTCATTATAAGTCACTGTGATCCTCATGGTATAGTTGCCACTTTTGATGTTAAAGGTGACTAAAGAAATTGTGACTGTGAGCAAAAATGAAAGGCCTAATCTTAGTAGGTGCCACAGCATAAGATGCCACTGAAAAAGACTCAGAACCCTTTGGGGAGAGTTTTTTAAAAATTAGATTGTGCAGAAATAGAGCCAGAACATACTCTGATTATTGTTGTGATTACCTTATCTTACTTAAAGGCTACTGTAGTCTGGGAAATAGGAGTTTCACTCATTTTTCTAAAGGTTCACAAAATAACAAAAAATGATACATATGCAATTGGTAAGAAGAGGTTTTCATCAAACCTCTAGATCCCAACTCATTTAAAAAAAAAAAAAAACTAACTTGTGCAAGTCCTGTGATCCTTGTGTTTTCAATCCCCAGGAACAGTTCTTCAAAAACTCATAGAGATATAAAATGCTTCAAAAGGGAAGAACATTCAGAACATGAGCAGGGAAATAATGACATGACAGGAGACAAGTATTGTGAGAAACATGTTTGTCTTTTTTATGCCCTTCCTAGTTATCTCTCCTGTTACATGAGAAAGAAATGAAACACCAGAAAGAATCAGTTTATCATCAATACACTGGCCACTGTCATTGGTTAAGCATAATTAATAGTCCCTTTTTCATATAAGATGTATCCCCCATTCATGGTACTTGCATTTGGAGCTGTTTCCCATGCATGTCACATTGCGGGAGGTTTCTTGGTCACTATGGGGGTTTGCTCCTCTAACGCAGGAGTTTTCAATCTTCATTTTCTTATTGTAGAACCCTTTGTTTAAAAGCCCAAGATGTAAACCAGATGAAACCAGAGCTGCTCTGTAGCAGGCTCGAGAAAGGGCTCATGGCGTTGCTCTTTTGATTCTCTGAGAGTTCTCAAGACCCTTGCTCTATAGCAACTCTAACTTCTTTGTTAAAACAAAATATAGGAACAGCATGGGTTTTCCCTGGAAGGGGAATCTTCAAGTGAGGGGGCAGAGCTGACTGAGTTGCTCTGGATCTCCTTCCTTTATTTTCATATTTGTCTTAGGACTTGCACACTCTAGACTCCCTCCTATCTTCATGATGTGCTCTTAATAAGCAACTGGCCCTGGCCTCCTCAACTCAGACATGATAAGGTAGTCAGTGATTTCCTACTCTTAAACAGCAGGGAATTACTCTCTCACACTGTAACCCCAAGAAGGGTAGAAACAGATCTGTTTTGTTAACGGTTGCATACTCTGGGGATAATGCTGTGCCTGGCACATACTGGGCATTTAATAAATATTTGTGGATTAAATGAATGAGGGAATGAATAAATAACCAGGGGAAGCACAGAGGGTTCAGGAAATATTAAGAGTACAATCAAAGAAGTCTATAGCTTTCTAAAGCTGTGATAGCAGTGTTGCTAGTAGGCTCATGAACTTGTCTCATCTCATTTTCCATTTTGAGTCAAATGGCCCCAAAGGGCCAGTACGACTTTCCCTGAGCTCTCTTGACTTATGTCTTAGCCTGTTTCACTTAGTACTATCTTAAAACTATCTTATGGGTATGTTTTATATACCCTTTCCTATGGTGTACCTTGATATGCTCATGATCAAGGCAAAGGGAACTTGATGGTTTACCTCAGCTAATGCAGGACTGTCCTTTGTCCTTGTATTTGTTTGTTCTGCCTAACAATTACTTGAAATGATCTCATCTATCAGATTAAGTCCTCCCTTATACATAGTGGATGAGCTTTACTCTTGTACATGTCAGTATATAACCATATCTAAATATAACTTATATGATGAATGGTATATAGAAAGAAGTAGGAGCAAAAAATGATGCCCTGATACCACAGAGAGGACTCCAAATGAGATGATGGTGACTGGAGAGTAGAGTAAGTTAAATAATGGCCACCAAAGATGTTAGATCCTAATCCCTGGAACCTGTAAATGTTACCTTCTAAGGAAAAAGGCAGTATTTGTAGATGTGATTAAGTTGAGGATTTTGAGATAGGGAGATTATCCTGACTAATCAGGGTAGACCTTAAATGTAATCACATGTGTTCTTATAAGAGAAAGGCAGAAGGAGATTTGACAGGGATGATAGAGAAGAAGATGAACATGCAGAAGAGAAGATAATGTGAAGACAGAGGCAGAGATTGGAGTGATGAGACCATAACCCAAGGAGTGCTGGCAACCATCAGAAACTGGAAGAGCCAAGGAACCAATTCTTCCTTTACGGGCAGTGTATGGCCCTGCTCACACCTTGATCTTGGCTAATGACACTGATGTTAGAGTTCTGGTTCAAAGAACTGTGACAGAGTAAAATTTTATTGTTTAAATCCACCAAGTTTGTGGTAATTTGTTATAGTTGTTGCAGAAAACAAATAAAGAGGGAAATGCATTTTTTTTGTGACTATTATATGTTGTTGAAGCTGCTCTAAGTGTTCTGGGCTTGGGAGCATTTGATACAAGTTATCAGTATTGCCATCTATTTCTTGTGTCTGAAAAATGTAGGGGTTTTCTAAACCTTGGAGTATTAAGATAAACTTTTGAGAGGCCAGACTACTATAATGAGCAATTCTAGTCTATAAAAGTTGATAGAAGAAAGGATGGGAGTTAGTCTGAAAAGATCACAAACTATGGGATTGAGGCAAATAATTGGGATTATTCAGTGGACACACTCCTTAATGAGTTAGGCAATTAGGTACTATTAGGGTAGTGGGGAAGTAGACTAGGAGATTTAGATGTTAAATGAATTATGATATTTATAAATTAATTATATTTATAAATTAATGTAATAAAATAATATTTATAAATTAATTCTAGGATTGGAGTTACCTTGCTACACAAGTCCTCTAACCTTCACATGCAATGAGTCCTCATTGCTCTCACATAGGTAGATACCCACTGAATCTGTGATAACCAAGAACCAGTACAGGAGGCACTTGTTAGTAAAGGGTAGTAAGTAAAGGACTCCAAAGATTGAAACCCCTAGATGAAGAGCTTCTCTGTTGGTGAACCTAGAGGCATTAGCCCTTAAAGACCTCAGTTAGAGTCAAGCCAGCCTTTTCTACTCTGAGGGAAGCATAAGCAATTTCTGCTGCTTGTTAAAATGTGCCCAGTTAGTTTGTAGGCAGGAACAGACACCCACCTGCCCCACCCCCACCAAATGTACCCTTTTATTTGGCCACAGACCTTTGTGGCGCCTTTACTATGAGATATTCCAATAGTATGTTCATGCATACAACTTCTTTCCAATCTTTCTGTGACTGGGAACTTTTTTTCCAAGACTCCAGGCTAAAGTAAATCACCCAGCCTTAGCCTCAAAGCAGAACAAAGACATTAGGCTTTCTTTAGAATTGTGTTCTAGCCAGGCTTTTTATATAAGTTATAGATCTGAGAGCTCCTCTAAAAGTCCTGGGTAGTGAGAAATATAGAATAACTGTCTTGACATTTTAAAGCCATCTGTGCATAAGCTTTAAATTCCCATTATGTCATGTAAGAAGGAGATTATTCACACATAGGCAGTTATGATTTCTAATTACTCTATGGTCATGGAGTTCTGAAAAGTTTGTATAAGCTTTTGGGATGGAAACTCATCATTCTGATAGACTTCCCAAAAGACTACATTCATTCATAATTTCTGTAGAGCCCTTCTGAATTTGCAGTAAGGTAGGACCCTCCAACTTGGTGTTTAACTTGCTAATTTTCTCACCCAGCTGATCATAAGTTTCTTATGCTTCCACTTTGCAGAAAAATGATTATGTTGTCATCACTGCAGTGCCGATGAGTGGGGCTTAGTCTTACCATGATCCTGTAGAATGTTTGATTTCCTCTTGCTTTTGAAGTGCATAAAATTATAGCTTCCAGAAATGTATTAATATTTCTCTAAAGAAGTAGTAAGGACAGAAAACTAGTTAAACACACTAAAGCACTTATTTTCTCATTCATTCATTCTTCATTCATTCAAATACTTTCTTTTTTTTAAGATTTTATTTATTTATTTGACAGAGAGAAATCACAAGTAGATGGAGAGGCAGGCAGAGAGAGAGGGGGGAAGCAGGCTCCCTGCTGAGCAGAGAGCCCGATGTGGGACTCGATCCCAGGACCCTGAGATCATGACCTGAGCCAAAGGCAGCGGCTTAACCCACTGAGCCACCCAGGCACCCCATCATTCAAATACTTTCTTAGTGGATACTTTATGTTTGTCAACCTGATACATTTTTTGCAGAAGAATGAAGTGAAACAATATGTCTGTGTTAACCTTTGCTGTTAAGAAATTTATAGAATTTAGGATGTACTGTAAGACACTAGTATAAGTACCAAAATAATTATTAATATTTATTAATAATTAATAAATTATTAATAAATCTAATTTATTATTAATAAACAATGCCAATGTCAGGTAGGAGAATTAACACTAATGTATCTATTCCTCACAGTAATCATATAGGGAAGATAGTAGTTTTCTGGTTTTATAAGTGAGAAAACTCAAGCCCAAGTCTCTTGGGTGAGGAAGTTCTGGAACTGGTTTAAAACTAGAAGCTATTTCTCTAGTGCATGGACTATGCTATGTCACTATAATAGAACACTCTTCACTGCACTCTGTAATCAAGTACAAGTGAAAACCATCACATTGATTAAGCTTCATTGTAAGAAAGAGATATCCCTTCAGATGAAATAAATCATCAACAGTTTTGAGGAAGAGGTTAGTCCGATACTTTAAGGCTGGGTTTGAGTATGAAAGAAGGTAAGGGGATGTGGTTCATAAGTTAAAAGTTACAGATGTGAAAAGGAATGGAGATGGTCAAGTAGAAGTCAGCTATGCTTGCCAGAGAGTGGTATATTGGAAGTAATGGGAAGCCAGATCCCCATTCTCCACTAACATTTTATTATAAAACCTTCCCAAAGCACAGAAATTGAAATAATTGTACAGCAAACATTCATAAACTTCATAGTTAACATATTAAGTACATTTATTTGATCACACATGTGTCCATCTATATATCCCTTTTTCTATAAGACAATCCATCTCGTTTATTAATTCATTTAAAAGTAAGTTGCATGTATTAGGATATTTCATCCCTAAACACTTCATCATGTATATCAATAAAGTGGGTTCAGTGTTTGCTTACTGTTATTTTTTGAAGGTAAAATCAATATACAATAAATGTCCAAATCTTAAGTGTACCATTAAATGTGTTTGGCAACTGCACATACATTTATCAAACGAACCTCTACCAAGATACATACCATTATAACATTACATAACATTATGGTCACTCCAAAAGTTATCTTGTTTCTGTTTTTGGTTGGCTTTTCTAATTGCTACATTAGAGGTAACCCATATTCTGATACTTCTTGACCATAGATCAGTTTTTCTTTTTCTTTAATTTAGTATACTACCTTTGAGACTCATTTACTTTGTTGTATCAGTAGTTCATTCCTTTTTATACCTGAGTAGTATTCCATTGTATGAATTTACTATCGTTTATCTTTTTGTCTATTGATGAACACCCGGGCTGTTTCTAGTATGGGGCTATTATGAATAAAAGATTCTATGAATATTCCTGTATACATTTTTCCTTCCTGAGAAAATTACTTAGTGAAATTCCTGGACCATAAAGTCAGCGTGTGTTTAATTTTGTTGATGTGTGTTTAGTTTTATGAGGAATTTGCAGAGCTCTTCACAATTTCCATTAAAAAATACATGAGAGCTCTGGTTACTCCTTGTTCTTGCTAATATTCAATATGGCAACCAGAAACTAAGTGGCAAAAGTAAACAATATCAAATAATGTAATGATGAGTTAGACTGAAAAACGTTGGTGGGCATGGTTGATAAGAAAAGGTAAAAAACTTTATGAAGACATAATTTAAAATATTTGGTGTCTGTGGAGGGGTAAGTGAGGAGTCAAAATTATTCTGAAGTGGGTGTAGGGAAAATGGGGATCTTGTGAAAAATGCTCATTAGTTTGACAGGGTAGTCCAGGATTCTTTGTATCTACCAAGTTTCCAGGTGGTGCCCATGCTGCTTGTTTGAAGAGCAAGAACTGACTAGCAAAGTTCTAGGATAATCCATCAGGTTGGTATTTGAATGCAAGCTCTGTGACTCATCAGTTGTGTCATTTTAGGTAAAACATTCATCCTCTCTAAAACTGTTCATCTAAAATAGAAAAAATAATAGCTACTTCACAAGATTTTGGCAAATACTAATTTAAATAACATATACACCTCTTATTTCAAAGCTGATGCTGGAGACTATAATTATGAGCTCCCCCCACCCCAGTCTTTAATAGCTTTTTCATATTCTTCAGGAATAGTTAGAAAAAAGTATTGGTCTTGTAATCAGAATACCTGGGTTCAAATATTAGCTTTGCCATTTATGTTATGCAAATTGAGGCAAGATAAACTACTCTGTAGAACTTCAATTTTGTTTTTCACAAATAAGGTTAATAACATCTTAACACAAGGGTGTAGAAAGGATTAAATGAGTCAAAGAATAAGGTTATTTATAAATTATATGTGTAAGACATTGTTTCTTGAAAGTTGAAAGATATCTTTTTTTTTTTTTTTAAATTCTGACCACATGCCTGAGAAAAATGAAAACAATTGGGCAATATTCTAGTGAAATGATTCAATGGGGAAAGCCAAGATATTTGATTCTGACACAATTCCCTGATGTCTTCCACAACAGCAAATGTATTTTGGTCTGAAATAGCTATATGTATTTCCTCCATATTGCACTTTGCAGTGTAAACCCAGGCTCAAGATGCAATGAGAGCATTAAACAATTCCAGCCTAATATAAAGTGACAACTTGATAATTAATACCAATATTGGTAACCATGTTTGCAGGCCAGATTTCAGAAATAACAAAAACACTGAATGTATTTTTAATCTAGTTTCACAGCTGCACGGTATTTTAAAAATGTAGATGCAAATGACAGCTCTCTCTAACTTTATATTTTAATTAAATAGCAGAGTTGATTTAATTTATCAAAAAAAATTAGAGCTGTCACATTAGAAATGTGAAAAATAATTTGTATTTTAAAGGGATTGCAACTGAATATTCACTGCTTGCATATTTATTTTTCAGAATTAGTATGACGGCATTAACTCAAAATAAAACCAAACTTTAAGAAAATTGTTGAATTCTTGTTAGTTTGATAAAAAATAATATTTCAAACTACTTTTGATTAAAAACTTGTGTGTATAAGTTGTGTAAGAAAACTGTGTTTAAAGTATTTTGGGTTGGGGTGCCTGAGTGGCTCAGTCGGTTAAGCGGCTGCCTTTGGCTAGGGTCATGATCCCAGGGTCTTGGGATTGAGCCCCCACATCAGGCTCCCTGCTCAGTGGAGAGCCTATTTCTCCCTCTCCCTCTGCCTACTGCTCTGCCTACTTGTGCTCTCTCTCTTTCTCTCTCTCTCTGTGTCAAATAAATAAATAAAATCTTTTAAAAAAGATAGTTAAAGTAATTTGGGTTAAAATTCATGTTCATGAGCTGCTGTCTTGCATTATTTTAAAATAATACATTAGTATTTAGAACTTCACAGTGAACTCATAACACAGATTTTGCTCTTCAATGACACTTGGTGATCCCTATGAGAAATTACCTTAACATACTGTGTTCTGCTTTTGCCCTGGTGTGCCTGGAGCAGGTGCTGTTAATCTAAATTCTTTAGAAGGGAAAACTGTCCTTATTGATTACATGTGGCTAAAAATGTGATCTGGGAAGCTTTGTCATTCAAGGGGTGCCTGTCTCCACCCTAATCTGTGTCTTGATTATGTGGTTCTCTTCCCAGCAGCTCCCTTCCTTGGCTGGTCAGCTTCATGCTGCACAGATGTTTCTCCTATTGTTGCTACATGGTGATTTTTCAAGCAGCTTCATAGACAGATATTTCCAGATGTGTTCCCCCACTTCTCTGGATAGAACTTTTCTCCTTACAAAGAGCAGATCTCGCGGCTGCTCAGGCTTTTGATCTACTGACTGTATAAAAAACAAACAGCACTCTATTGATGTTGTGTTTTGGGGGGCTTTGGCAATAGCACACATAATAAGTGTCCTCTTCACTCTTTGAAACACTACTGGCAGATGTTTTCCAAGGATTTCTCCACCCAGAGTTTTTATTCTCACACCAGCTCCTCCTTCCAGGGGAAAATGGATGAATGTGGTTCAGTCTCTGTTTTCCGTTTTTATTTACTTTAATGCTATCTTTACCTGCACTTTGAGGCTAACAGCCAAATTTAGTTCTTACCAACTGTATCAATAATAATGTAAGTAATTTTAGGAAATGTGTACTTACCAACAAAGAGAAATTACCATTTCAGTTACTTAACACTTTTTTGGGCCCTTATTTAGAGGAAAATTTTTGAGATTATCTTAGTGCATGAATATTTGTTTCTCCATTCATTTACCCTTCTATCCACTCATCCATTCATGCGTGGCTATTCAGAACCTGAAAACTGAATACCTGAGAGGTAACAGACATTGAAGATACAGACACAGAAGAGATACAGTCCTTGAGATCAGGAAGCTCATGCCCCAATTGTGGAGGCCAATATGAGAAATGTAACATAAGTTGTTTGAGAGCTGTCTAAATGGAATTCTGAAAGGATAAAAGGAAGGTAGATGAGGCACACATAGATACGTTAAGCACCTTAGGACTGCAACCAAATTTAGGACAAGGAATGAACTGTTGATGATCCAGAAGGGCTGTTCTGTGTCATGAACAATAGACATTTTACAAAACAATAGTAGGCAAAGGCATGTTTTCATTAACACTTTGAAATAGAGAGTTAAGAAACCTTGGGGAACACAATGTTTTACAATAAAACATTAAATAAAACAATAAAAATAAAATGGGTTTTTATACAATTACCCACAGAGATTGTCTGATTCTAAATATTAGGTAGCAGAAACACTACCGTCGTGTTGCAAATAACATTAAACATTATCAGGTAATGAATGGGACCAGTTAATAAAAGTAAAATCTTCAAGGGAATATGGCCTCGTACTCCTCAAGGAAATTACACCTGCATTTTTTTGTTTGTTTGTTTGTTTTGTTTTTGGCTGTTTGAAATATTTTATAAATGTGTAAATGTACACTTACTAACAAAAAGGCTATTTTAATTTCAATTACATTTGAACCTTGACTGCTTAACACAGGTTTGAATGGCACAGGTCCACTTATATAGGGTTTTTCACAGTATGGTATTGTTAATGTATTTTCTCTTCTTTATGATTTTCTTTTTCCCAAAGATTTTATTTATTTATTTATTTGACAGAGAGAGAGAGAGAAAGTGAGATTACAAGTAGGCAGAGGGCAGGCAGAGAGGGGGAAAGCAGGCTCCCTGCTGAGCAGAGAGCCTGTTGTGGGGCTAGATCCGAGGACCCTGGGATCATGACCTGAGCCAAAGGCAGAGGCTTAACCCACCGAGCCACCCAGATGCCCCCTTCTTTATGATTTTCTTAATAATACTTTCTTTTCTTTAGTTTACTTTATTAAAAGAATACAGTATATAATATATATGTATTAATCAACTTTTGTGTTATCAATAAAGCTTCTGGTCAACAGTAGGCTATTAGAAGTTAAGTTTTGGGGGAGTCAAAAGTTATATACCAATTTTTGACTATGTAGGGGTTGGCACTCCTAATCCCTATGTTATTTAAGGGTCATATATACTGACTTAGCAGTTTTGTTTTGTCTTACTAACTTTTTAATTATCTTTTTAAGGTATTTTGATAAGATACAGCTATGACAATAAAATTCTGGCATATCATTTCCTATACTTCCTATGATGAGGATTAACAATACTGCATTTAAAGGAAAAGAAAGAATAGACTCAGCAAAATGGTAAGATCTAGTAATGTGAGTAGAGACAAATTGAATTTTAATTGAGTTTGGACTTTTAATCTGGCCTGCAAATGAATTTAAAACTAGAGGGTATTCTCACACTGGAAGCAGGCAGTTATGGGAAGTCCAAGAGGAAAAAGTTTTGTTGGGTGTTTGGAAGGAACTGGAAGAGTCTTAAAATTATGATGGTCACTTCTGAAGCTACCCCACAGACCCTGCTGTGAACCTGGTTCAGACAAAATTTTAGAATAGTAAGTAAAGATATGTGGCTTTGACTCAGGGTAGAACAAAATTAACAGCTGAGCATTAATTAGGGCATAAGTCAAACTAATCTAACAAAGGCATACCAACAATACTGGTCAAAAGAAGTAGCCTATTTCTCTTACATTTGATGATTGAGTGTAGATGGGTGACTGAACTAGGGGGAGGGGGATCTGCCTATTTTGACTTGTATGCACATGACTTCCAACAAGTGCCCCTGGCAGTTCTTCAAATTGCCCTACCTATGAAAAGTGATTTTATCTTTAAGGAAATTACTAAAAAAACTGCACATGTTATTTCCAGTTACAATCTACTGGCACATAATCGACTATAAGGACACATCTAGTTGCAAAGGAGATTAGAAATTAAGAGTACAGCAGGGCATAAATGTTCCTAACTCATTTATCCATTAGAGGTATTCCACAAGTCTTATCAACTAAATATGCTACCTTATTTTTCCAAACTCAGTTTCATTTAGTCCTTTTGTCTGTGTTGGGATTCCCTAGTATAGAAATTGAGACTAAAGAAGTAATATTTTATTGGGAGGTAAAATTCCAGATCAACAAAATGAGGGAATATAGACCTGAGATAAGAAAGGAAGGAAAATGGGTCTAAGGTACTAGGTTATTGAGTTGCCTCCTGCTTTGTGAATATAAAGAGGTACCTGGTTGTTTGGTAAGTGAGGCATCTCCAGAAAATCCTTATAGGAATTCATGTCTTGTAACAGAAGAAAGAGTGAGATGGCTTTTAGCTCTCCTTCTATCCCATCTCCTGTATCTTAAGAGTTGAAGTTTGCCGCAATGGAAATTGACTGCCCTACGTTTGCAAACTGTGTCACCTGCCCATTTTGGAATAATGTTGGGACTGCCAATTTTGTGCTCTTCAGTGTGGCCATTCTTCTAAATCTGATAAATGTGAATGAAGCATTTGCAAATATGATATGCATTAGGCTTTAAACAAAATCCTGCAAAGTTCAAAAGGCTGAAATAATTTAGACTATGTTCTTTAACTCACTATATGTGAATACTGTAAGATATTTGCCCTAATTATTATAGTTCTAGGTTATTTTCTTATTTCATATAAGCAATTTTTGCTGAATGTCCTTGTGTATCTCAATTATCTTATAGTTTTCAACTCACCTGTATTTCTGTAATGTAAGACTATTAAGACCAAGAAGAATGCTTAAAATATATTTTTATACTACAATATAGTACTATTTGTATAGTATTTATGTAGCATATATAACATATAATTTTGAGAATTCTATATATTATATAAAGATTCCTGTGGTTTATATTTTATTATACTATATGTTATATTATCTGTATGTAGTATGTAGATAGCATGTATATGTATAAATAAATACTTTATGTTTATTCATATGTGCTATATATAAAATGATATTCTATTGAGATTTCTGAGGTTATTTGTTGTTAATAACCTAGTCATGAACTAGCCTCTCTTGATTGATAGAACTAGTATTCCAACTTTTGTTAATCTCTACAAGAATTAATTTTTTTAATGTAATTTTTTATGTATGAGCCAAGAGTTCTCTTTGTGGAAAGGTTTTAATTTAAATACTTAATTACTTCACTGAAGATTTGCTAGCAATTACTAAAGATTGTTTTAGGCCTTTTCAGTTTTTCGTTTTCTTCCTCTGTCAGTTTTATAGGTTGTATTACCTAAGAATTTGTCCATTTTGTCTAAATTTTCACAAAATGGTAGGACTAAAGTTCATAATATCTGAAGAATCTGATATTAGTTATTTCTTTCTTCTTTCTCTTTTTTAAAAATTAATCTCAATAGAAGTTTATCAATTTTATTGCTTTCAAATAACCAGCTTCTGACTTTGTTGATTTTTTAATTGACTTCTCCTTTATTTCCTTCCATTATTTTTGCATTTGTCTTGCTGATATTTTTCTAATCTCTTGAGAGAAATTATTGGCTTATTAATTTTCAGTATTAT
The DNA here is from genome assembly GCF_022355385.1 of Mustela nigripes. Classification (NCBI taxonomy): domain Eukaryota; kingdom Metazoa; phylum Chordata; class Mammalia; order Carnivora; family Mustelidae; genus Mustela; species Mustela nigripes. The sequence continues at coordinate 76,413,571 of NC_081561.1, read as the reverse complement.
TCTATAATGGACACACTAGGAGCTATATATTTCTCTAGAAGCAGTGCTTTGGCTGCATTTCAAAAGTTGTATGAGACTTTTATTGAATGTCAAAAATAAACCATAATACTGACCCTCATAGCAATTATTCATTGAGTAAATACTAGCAACCACATCTCTGCCCCAAATCATTTTTTAAAAGTTATAATCGTACATAATAAAACTCATCCTTTTTAGATGTACAGTTCTGTGTTTTCCCTCAAATATATATAGTCACATAAGCATCACTACAATAAAGATTTAGAACATTTCCATTACTTCAAAAAGTTTTTGAAGCCATTTGACCTAGGCTTAGTCTCTACACTAAATTGTATTTTTTCCTGATATTCAAATTTCCTTCACAATCTTGCTTCTCTTTTTTTGTCACAGTTTGAGTGTAAATCAGTTAGAGATTAACCCTTCTACTTCTTAGTATTGTTGATTTAAATGGCAGATCATGCTAGAAAACAATATTACACTCATATATTTTTGTGTTAAGATGCTGATGCAAATAGAATTGAGACCTCATTATCAATATTAAGAAGAACTTAGATGTCCATCAACAGATGAATGGATCAAGAAGATGTGGTATATATACACAATGGAATACTATGCAGCCATCAAAAGAAATGAAATCTTGCCATTTGCGACAACATGGATGGAACTAGAGCGTATCATGCTTAGCGAAATAAGTCAAGCAGAGAAAGACAACTATCATATGATCTCCCTGATATGAGGAAGTGGTGATGCAACATGGGGGCTTAAGTGGGTACGAGAAGAATAAATGAAAGAAGATGGGATTGGGAGGGAGACAAACCATAAGTGACTCTTAATCTCACAAAACAAACTGAGGGTTGCTGGGGGGAGGGGTTTTGGGAGAAGGGGGTGGGATTATGGACATTGGGGAGGGTATGTTTTTTGGTGAGTGCTGTGAAGTGTGTGAACCTGGTGATTCACAGACCTGTACCCCTGGGGATAAAAATATATGTTTATAAAAAATAAAAAATTATATATAAAAAAAAAGAAGAGAACTAATATTATTGTCTTTTCCAAATAACAAAGGAAACTTTTTTCCTAAAATTAGAATATGGTAAATTTGCATTACTGTGGGCTTCAGTTTCCTCCAAGCCAACATTGTCTCTTCAAGTTTTCAAAGTACACTGGGAAATCATAATGTAGGCTAAAGATTTTATTTCCCTTTCAAATAATTTTTTAAAAGACTATTTATTTATTTGTCAGAGAGAGAGAGAGAGAACGAGAGAGTGAGCACAAGCATAGAGAGAAGCAAGCAGAAGGAGAAGCAAGCAGGCTTCCTGCTGAGCAGGGGACCCACTGTGGGACTCCATCCCAGGCCGCGGGATCATGACCTGAGCTGAAGGCAGACACTTAACCAACTGAACCACCCAGGTGTCCCTCAGACATTTTTTAAAACAAGGGCAATAGCTGCAGGAAGAAATAAAGCATTAATAATTTAAGCAAAATTTACACTGGCCCATTTTTTTTATGATTTGATTCCAGGAGAAATGCAGCCCTGTGGGAGTTCCACTGTTCTTAAAAGTTGTCAATAGAAGGATTTATAAACTGGTAGTGTCAGAACTGATTACAATAAAACATAATTAAGTCAGTATCGGTAAGCAACTATCATTCTTTAGCTACTCTTCTTTAAAAACAGCACATTATTAGTTTTAAAAATCTACATTTAAGTCCTTTTAACTTAAACTGATAAGATTTTAATCTGAGAGATCAGTAATTTATTGATTAGAGATTTCAATATATAAGATTATGTCATTAATGGTGAGTACTGTGAAGTGTGTAAACCTGGTGATTCACAGACCTGTACCCCTGGGGATAAAAATATATGTTTATAAAAAATAAAAAATTAAAAAAAAAGATCATGTCATTAACAAATAGAGATAGTTTTACTTCTTTGTTTCCAATCTGGATGCCCTTACTTGTTTTTCTTCCTAACTGCTCTGGTTAGAACATCCTATACAATGTTGAATGAAAGTGGGGAGAGTGGGCATCCTTCTCTTTTTCTTGATATTCAGGGGAAAGATTTCAGTCTTTTACCAGTAAGTATGAGTTTTGCTGTAGTTTTTTGATAGATGCCTTTTATCAGGTTGAAGAAGTTCCCTTCTATTTGTAGCTTATTGAGTGTTTTTATTATGAAACAATGTTAGGGTTTGTCAAATGCTTTTTATGCATCTATTGAAATATGCATTTTCTACTTTATTCTATTCATATGGAATATCACATTAATTTTTAATATACGAACCAACCTTACATTTCTAGGATAAATCCAACCTGGTTATATTACTTAATCCTTTTTAGATGTTGCTGGATTGGTTTGCTAGTGTTGTTGTTGTTGTACCTGCAGTGATAAGGAATATTAGTCTATAATTTTCTTTAGTATACCTGTGATATCTTTGATTTTTGTGGCTTTGTAGAATGAATTAGCCAGTATTTCTACCTTCTATTTTTGGAGGATATTGTGCAGGATTGGTGTTGACTCTCTAAATATTTGGCAGAATTCACCAACGAAGCTATCTTGTTCTGGGATTTGTGTGTGTGTGTGTGTGTGTGTGTGTGTGTGTGTTGGCGGGCGGCAATTTTTTGGTTACTGATTCACTCCTTACTTGTTATAGTTCCATTTTTCTTTTTCTTACTCAATAAGTTTTGATAGTTTATGTCTGTCTAGGAATTTACCCATTTCATTGAAGTAACCTAACTTGCTGGCATATAATTTTTCCCAATATTCAGTCATAATCCCTTTTATTTCTATAGGGTTAGGGGAAATGTATCCTCTTTAATATCTAATTTTAGTAATTTGAATCTTGTTTCATTTTTCTTGGTTAATTTATTGAACAATTTGTCAATTTTGTTGATCTCATCAGAGAATCATCCTCATGAATTTCCCAAATTTCTGTCCATTATTGATTTCTAATTTCATTCCATAATGGTCAGAGAACACATTTTTTGTGATTTCAATCTTTTCGTATTTATTGAGACTTGGGTTGTGAATTAGCATATTGTCTATTCTCAAGAATATCCCATGTGCTTGAAAATAATGAGTATTCTGCTGTTATGGGTGATGCATTCTACAGATGCCTGGCAAGTCTAGTTGATTTCTAGTGTTCAAGTTTTATATTTCTTTGTAATCTTTTACCTAGTCATTCTGTTCATTAGTGAAAGTAGTATATTTAAGTCTCCAAATATTATTGTTGAATTTTCTATTTCTCCTCTCAGTTTGGTCACTTTTCCCTTCATGTATGTTGGGTATGGGCAGTTAGGTCCATGTATGCTTGCATGCGCTCTCTCTCTCTCTCTCTCTCTATATATATATATATATATATACATGTATATATCTTCTTGATTGACCCTTTTATCATTATAAAATGTCCTTCTTTGTCCCTAATAATTCTTGCTTAAAATCTATTTTATATGCTGTTAGTATAGTTAGTCACTCTGGTGTTCTTTCGTTTGTTGTTTGCTTGGTACAGTAGTCCCCACCTTATCCATGGGGAATATGTTCCAATACCCCCACTGAATGCCTGAAACCATGGATAGTAGCACCAAGCCCTATATATACTATGTTTTTTTCTCCACACAAACATACCTATGATAAAATTTAACTTAGATGTTAGGCACAGTAAGAGACTAACAATAGTAACTAATAATAAAATGAATAATTATAACAGTATACTGTCATATTTATGTAATAAAAGTTATGTGAATATGAGCTTTCACTCAAAATATCTCATTACACACTATGTTCACCCTTCTTTTTCCTGTAATGAGATAACAAAATGTCTATGTGATGAGATGAAGTAAGGTGAATGATGTAGGCATTGTGACACAGTGTTAGGCTACTATTGACCCTCAGATGATACGTTAGAAGGAAGATCATCTACTCCTGGACCACAGTTGATTGTGCGTAACTGAAACTGCCGAAAGTAACACTGCAAATAAGGGGGTCTACTACATGTCTTTTTTGCATCCTTTTACTTTCTTTGTGTTTTATGTGTTTTTGAACCCAGAGTTCAAAACTCTGTGGGCAGAATTAGATCATTTTTTCCCCATTTTGCCAGTCTTTATCTTTTGATTAAAAAGTTCAATCCACTTACATTTAATCTAATTCTTTTTTTTTTTTTAAAGATTTTATTTATTTATTTGTAAGAGAGAGAGAGAGAGCGAGTACAGGCAGACAGAGTGGAAGGCAGAGTCAGAGGGAGAAGCAGGCTCCCTGCGGAGCAAAGGAGCCCGATGTGGGACTCGATCCCAGTACACTGGGATCACGACCTGAGCCGAAGGCAGCTGCTTAACCAACTGAGCCACCCAGGCGTCCCACATTTAATCTAATTCTTGATAAGGTAAAATTTACATCTGCCATTTTGCTATTTATTTTCTATGTATGTTGTCTTCCTCCTCATTTCTTCCTTAACTCTTTTTCTGTGTCAAGTATATAACTCTTTTCTAGTATGAGATTTTAATTACTCTGTTGCTTCTTTTACAATATAATTTTGAGATATTTTCTTAGTGGCTGCCTTAGATGTTACAATAAATTTTAATTTATTAGAATCTAGTTCAGATTAATACCAACTTAATTTTGATAGTATTTCAAAAACTTTGCTCCTTGATAGCTCTGTTTCCCCACTTTTTAATGCTATACAGTCATGTGTCTATACATTGCATGTTTATCAGCTTTGTTTATAATTATTCCATTCTTCAGTTGCTTTTTAAGCCATAGGGAAAAATAGGTTACAAACAAAAAATACATTTATGCTATCTCTTGTATTTATCTCTGTAGTTAACTTTACTTGTGTTTTTTTATTTATTTTTCTTTTTTTTTTCCTAAGATTTTATTTATTTTTTTGACAGACAGAGATCACAAGTAGGCAGAAAGGCAGGCAGAGAAAGAGGAGGAAGCAGGCTTCCCGCAGAGCCGAGAGCCCAATGTGGGGCTTGATCCCAGGACCCTGAGATCATGACCTGAGCCGAAGGCAGAGGCTTTAACCCACTGAGCCACCCAGGCGCCCCTTTTTTTAATTTCTTCATGAGAATTTGACTTGTAGTTTAATGTCCTTTGACAACTTGAAGGGGAATTAATAAGAAAAATTGTGTGGTCAAATGTGTTTGACTTCATAATGCCAAAAAGTCAAATTTAATCACATGGGAAAATATTTATAATATATTATTAACTGAGAAAAATTTAACTATAAATGGGCATGTGTATCATGATCTTACTTATGTAAAAAGTGAATATATTTTGCACACACACACACAATTTAAAACCAGACAAGAAACCTATGTGCCAAATTGTTAACATTATTTATCTCTGCACAGTGGAATTAATAGTGATTTTTTAGGGTATTATTCTGAAGCTTTATTTCATATAACAGTGAAATTTTCTTTTTTTTTTAACTGATTTATTTTCTTGCTATTTTTTTTATTTTGTTATGTTAGTCACCATACAATACATCATTAGTTTTTGATGTAGTGTTACATGATTCATTGTTTGCATATAAAACCCATTGCTTCATGCAATCCATGACCTCCTTAATACCCATCACCAGGCTCACACATCCCCCTAAACCCATCCCTTCTAAACCCTCAGTTTGTTTTTCAGAGTCTGTAGTCCCTCATGGTTTGTCTCCCACTCTGATTTCTCCCCCTTCATTTTTCCCTTCTCTTAATGTCCTCCATCTTATTCTTTATGTTTGACAAATAAGTGAAACCACATGATAATTGACTTTCTCTGTTTGACTTATTTCACTTAGCAAAATCTCCTCCAGTCTCATCCATGTTGTTGGAAAAGTTGGGTATTCAGCCTTTCTGATGGCTAAGTAATATTCCATTTGTATATGGACATCTTTATTCATTCATCTGTTGAAGGGCATCTTGGCTCTTTCCACATTTTGGCTATTGAAATATTGGGGTGCGTATGGCCCTTCTTTTCACTACATCTGTATCTTTGGGGTAAATACCCATTAGTGCAATTACTGGGTCATATGGTAGCTCTATTTTAAATTTTTTTGAAGAACCTCCACATTGTTTTCCAAAGTGGTTGTACCAATTTGCATTCCCACCAACAGTAAGAGGGTTCCCCTTTCTCCACAACTTCTCCAGCATTTGTTGTTTTTTGCCTTGTTGATTTTTGCTATTCTAACTGGTGTAAGTTGGTATCTCAGTGTGATTTTGATTTGGATTTCCCTGATGGCTAAAGATGATGAACACTTTTTCATGTGTCTGTTAGCCATTTGTATCTCTTCTTTGGAGAAGTGTCTGCTCATGTCTTCTGTCCATTATTTGACTTATCTGTTTTATGGGTGTTGAGGTTAAGAAGTTCTTTATAGATCTTGGATATCAGCCCTTTGTCTGTGATGTCATTTGCAAATATCTTCTCCCATTCTATGGCTGCCTCTTGTTCTGTTAACTGTTTTCTTTGCTGTACAGAAGCTTTTTATCTTGATGAAGTTCCAAAAGTTCATTTTCACTTTTGTTTCCTTTGCCTTTGGAGACAAGTCTTGAAAGAAGTTGCTGTGGCTGATATTGAAGAATTTACTGCCTGTGTTCTCCTCTAGAATTTTGATGGATTCCTATTTTAGATTGAGGTCTCTCATCCATTTGCAGTTTATCTTTGTGTATGGTGTAAGAGAATGGCCCAGTTTTATTCTTCCATATATGGCTCTTCAATTTTCCCAACACCATTTACTGAAGAGACTGTCTTTCTTCCATTGGATATTTTTTCCTGCTTTTGTCAAAGATTTCCTGACCTTAGAGTTGAGAGTCCATATCTGGGTTCTCTATTCTGTTCCATTGGTCTATGTGTCTGTTTTTGTGCCAGTATCATGCTATCTTGGTGATCACAGTTTTGTAATATAGCTTGAAATTAGGCAGTGTGATGTCCCCAGCTTTGTTTTTTTTTTTTTTCAGTATTTCCTTGGTGATTTGGGGTCTTTTCTGGTTCCATACAAAGTTTTAGTTTGTTTGTTCCAGCATTTTGAAAAAAAAAAAAAAATGCCTTTGGTATTTTGATTAGGATGGTGTTGAAAATATAGATTGCTCTGGGCTGCAGAGTCACTTTAATGATATTTCCCCTTCTGATCCATGAGGATGAAATGTTTTCCCATCTTTTTGTGTCTTCTTCAATTTCTTTCATGAGTGTTTTGTAGTTCCTAGAGTATAGATCCTTTACCTCTTTGGTTAGGTTTATTCTGAGGTATCTTATAGTTTTTGGTGCTGTTGTAATGGAATCAATTCTTTAATTTTTCTTTCTGCAGTTTCATTGTTAATGTATAAGAAAGTAACTGATTTCTGTGCATTGATTTTCTATCCTGCCACATTACTGAATTGCTGTATGAGTTATAGTAATTTGGGGGTGGAGGCTTTGGGTTTTCTACATAGAGTATCATGTTATCTGCAAAGAGAGAGAGTTTGACTTCTTCTTTGACATTTGAATACCTTTTATTTCTTTTTGCTGTCTCATTGCTGTTGCTAGGACTTCTAGTACTATGTTGAGCAGTAGAGGCAAGAGTGGGCATCCGTGTTGTGTTCCTGAACTCAGTGGGAAGGCTCTCAGCTTTTCCTCATTGAGAATGATATTCGCTGTGGGTTTTTCATAGATGGATTTTATGAAGTTCAGGAATGTTCCTTCTATCCCTGTACTCTGAAGAGTTTTGATCAGGAAAGGATGCTGTATTTCATCCAATGCTTTTTCTGCATCCATTGAGAGGACCATGTGGTTCTTCTCTTTTCTCTTATTTATGTGTTCTATTACATTGATTGATTTGTCAATGCTGAACCATTATTGTATCCAGGGATAAATCCCACCTGGTTGTGATAGATAATCCTTTTAATTTACTGTTGGATCCTATTCACTAGGATCTTGTTGAGAATTTTGGCATCTGTATTCATCAGGGATATGGGTCTGAAATTTTCCTTTTTGATGGGGTCTTTGCCTGGTTTTGGCATCAAGGTAATGCTGGCCTCATAGAAAGAGTCTGGAAGTTTTCCTTCTGTTTCTATTTTTTGAAATAGCTTCAGGAGAGTAGGTATTATTTCTTCTTTGAATTCCCCAGGGAATCCATCAGGTCCTGGACTAGGAGGTTTTAATCACTGCTTCAATCTTGTTACTAGTTATTGGTCTATTCAGGTTGTCGATTTCTTCCTGCTTCATTCTTGGAAGCTTATAGGAATGCATCCATTTCTTCTAGGTTGCTTAATTTATTGACATAAAGCTGTGATAATAATTTCTGATGGTTGTTTCTATTTCCTTGGTGTTAGTTGTGATCTCCTCACTTTTATTCATAATTTTATTAATTTAGGTCCTTTCTTTTTTCTTTTGGATAAGTCTGGCCAGTGGTTTATCGATTTTATTAATTCTTTCAAAGAACCATCTTCTAGTTTCTTTAATGTGTTCTACTGTATTTCTGGCTTCTAATTCATTGATCTCTGCTCCAATCTTAATTATTTCCCTTCTCATGTGTGGGTTAAGTTTAATTTGTTGTTGATTCCCCAGATCATTAAGGTGTAAAGATAGTTTGTGTATTCGGGATTTTTCCTGGTTTTTTTTTTTTGAGTTGAGGCTTTGATGGCTATGCATTTCCCCCTAAGGACCACCTTTGCCGGATCCCATAGGTTTGGGATCAATGTGTCTTCATTCTCATTGGTTTCCATGAATTGATTAAGTTCTTCTTTGATTTCCTGGTTGACCCAAACAATCTTGAGCAGGATGGTCTTTAGCTTCCAAGTGTTTGAATTTCTTCCAAACCTTTTCTTGTGATTGAGTTCCAGTTTCACAGTATTGTGGTCTGAAAATAAGCAGGGAATAATCTCAATCTTTTGATATCAGACCTGATTTGTGACCTATGTGGTCTATTCTGGACAAAGTTCAATGTGTGCTCACGAAGAATGAGTATTTGGTTGCTTTAGGGTGGAATATTTTGTATATATCTATGAGGTCCATCTGGTCCACTGTGTCATTCAAAGCTCTTGTTTCTTTGTTGATTGTCTGCTTAGTTGATCTGTCTATTGCTGAGAGTGGAGTGTTAAAGTCTCTTTTTGAACACAACATTATCAGTAGGTCTCTTTGTTTTGGTTAACAGTTTGCTTATGAACTTGGTTGCTCCCATGTTGGGGACATATTTACAATTGTTAGATCTTCTTGCTGGATAAACCCTCTAAGAATGATATAGTGTCCTTCGGTGTCTCTAACTATAGTCTTTAGCTTAAAATCTAATTAGTATGTTCTGAGAATTGCTATTCCACCTTTCTTTTTTTAAAAAAATGTAATTAAATTTAATTTTTTAAATTTAATTTAATTTTTTCATTTTTTCAGTGCTTTCTTTTGAGGTCCATTGGTAGGAAGACAGTTCCCCATCCCTTCACTTTGTGTCTATATGTGTCTTAGGTTCAAAAATGAGTCTTATGTAGACTGCATATGTATGGGTCCAGTCTTTTTATCCAATCTACAACCCTGTGCCATTTTATGGAAGCATTTAGGCAGTTCACTTTGAGAGTGATTATTGACAGATAAGATTTTATTGTCATCATGTTGCCTGTGAAGTCCTTGTTTCTATGGATTGTCTCTCTACATCTCTGTTCTGTAACACTTTTGGGGTCTTTCTCCTTTTATAGAACCTCCCTTAATATTTCTTGCAAGGCCAGCTTAGTGGTCACATATTCTTTCAGTCTCTACCAGTTCTGGAAGCTTCTTATCTGTCCATCTATTCTGAATGACAGCCTTGCTGGATAAAGAATTCTTGGCTGCATATTCTTCTCATTTAGTACCCTGACTATGTTTTGCCAGCTGCTTCTGGCTTGCCAGAAGGATAGGTCTGACTTTATTCTGACTTCTGGCTTGCCTGTGGACAGGTATGACTTTATTCTGATATTCCTCCCTCTGTACATAAGGAATTTCTTCCCCCTAATTGCCCTTAAAATGGCTTCCTTGGTTTTAAGTTTTGTGAATTTTACTGTTACTTGCCTGGAGGTTGATCTGCCCTCATTGATCTTAGGGGTTGTCCTCTCTGCCTCTAGGACATGATAACTTCTTTTATTCCACAGATTAGGGAGTTCTTAGCTATGATTTTTGTCAAATATATCTTCTAGTCCTCTCTCTTTCTCTTCACCCCTCAGGAATCCCAATAATTCTGACATTGGAATGTTTCATGGCATCATTTATTTCTCTAATTCTATTTTCATGGATTTTAAGCTATTTGTTCCAAGCCTCCTCCAGCTTCTTCTTTTCTAACAGTTTGTCTTCAAGATCACTAATTCATTCTTCTGCCTCATTTACCCTAACTGTTAGAGTATATAGATTAGATTGTATCTCAATGATAGCATTTTTAAGTTCTCCCAGATCTGCTCTCACTTTTGCCCTTAACATATCTATGTTGCTATCAATAGTTTTCTCCAGCCTAACTATTGTCTTCATAACTGCTACTCTGAAGTCTATTTCTGACATCTTGCTTAGATCCATATCCATTATAACTGCCAGAGAGGCCATTGTCTCCTCCTTGTCATTCTGTTGAGTTGTGGTTGAGGGGATGTACAGCTGAAAATATCAACCACTATCCAGGCTAGGTGCACCTTGGGAAGTTTCAGAGCAATCAGATATCACCAAGAATAAAGAGAAGAAAAAACACACACACACACACTCTGCCAAAATGAGCCCCAAGAATAACATTTATAAAGTACAAAACCAAAAAACAAACAAACAAAAAGACTGACAAAAGAAAAAAAAAGAGAGATGATGGGAAGATGGTTATAATCCCTTGATGTGGTCAAGGAAGGGTATTTCAGTTCCACCTGGGTGTATCTTGTTATCTATGTTAGAGAACCCAACTTTCCAGAGATACAGGGAAATTAAAACTGATATCTATATAAAGGTAGTATTGAATAGGGAAAAAAGGACTACATTGAAGCTTATAGCTATATATATTTTAAAAAGGAAAAAGGAAAAAAGTATATGTATGAAAGAGTTCAAGTTAAAAAGTTACTATGGGATATGTTGTATTAAACATCTCTTGAAATGGTAAGTAGATTAAAAAAAAGAACAAGAATCTAGATTAGATTGTATCTCAATGATAGCATTTTTAAGTTATTTCTCTTTAAAAAGAGAGAGAGGGGCACCTGGATGGCTCAGTGGGTTAAAGCCTCTGCCTTCAGCTCAGGTCAAGATCTCAGGGTCCTGGGAGCCTCAGCAGGGAGCCTGCTTCCTCCTCTCTCTCTGCCTGCCTCTCTGCCTACTTGTGATCTTTGTCTATCAAATAAATAAATAAAATCTTTAAAAGAGAGATTGAGAGAGAGAGAGAAGTTCTATCTAAGAAATTACAGGCTGTGAGGCAATACCAGGGGCTTAATATATTGTTTTCACGTGGTGTTGGGATTTTACAGTTTTATGGGGACCCTGTGGTTGTGGTCCTCTAGTTCTTTCTTTCTTTCCTCTTGTCTTCTGGGGGAAGGGCCTGCTTCATTGTTTTTCATTCAATCCTGCTTGGGTGGAGCTGCTCTGCCTCCAGTCTAGAGGCTAGGCTCCTTGGAAAATTTTTCAGGCTTTTGTTCTCTGGAGGCTTTTGTTCTCCTGTGGTTTTTTGGTGTCTTTTTGGAGAGTCAAAGCAAAGTAAACTATCTGTACCCAGACCCCTACCTCAGAGAGAAGCTGCAGACTGCTCATCTCTGAATCCTCCAGAACACACAGTCTCCCCCTCAGTAACCACCTTAGAATACTGCAGCCTCCCACAGGCAGTATGCACTCCCAGCAACCCTCTCAGTTTGCCCGGTTCCCCCAGCTGCTGTTCCTGGGACGCTCACTCGCATCCACACTGGGACCTTTCAGGTGCAGCAGCTAAAGCTGGTCCTGGGACTGTGGGCTAAGGTCTGCACCTGTGGCCCCCAGGTCCCAGCAATTGTCCCTTAAGCCCCTTTGTTCTCTTTGAATGCTATTATCATTCCCTTCCGACACAGGTCTCCAAGCTATCCCTGATCCCCAAGTGCAGGGCACTTTCACATTGGGATATTACTTTCCAGTGGTTCGCTTCTGGTGGCTCCCTCCCCCTCTGTTTATCCTCTGATATCTTTCTGTGCAATCCCAACTCTGTCCTTTGTACCTCCAGACTGATGATCCTCTGCCACCGAAGAAATCCAGAAGTATATAATCTTATATCTTAGGCTGATTTCATGTGTGCTCACAGTGTTCTGGTAGATATCCAGCTCAATTCAGGGGACTGGTTGAAATAAGTTTCCCTACTCCTCTGCCATCTTGCCCCACTCTTCTAATAGTGGTTTTTAAATCTTAAATAATGATTTTTTTTATCTTTTTTTATGACATATATTATATGTAAAAAGAAAACAGTACTGTTAATTATTCCTTAATAATTTCTTATTCCTCAATAAGACATTCATAGGGAGTTAAGTAAGCATAATGTTCAAAAGGATTTTTTCTGGCAATTTAGAGTAGGATCTTAAACAATTGATTTCCTAACTGGGACCCAACTGGAGTGCAAGCTCTTTAATAGTTCTTTATAGAGCCTGAAATCGACACAGTGTTAAATACACATGAACATGACTTAAATATTTGTTCAGGATATGGATCAATGACTCAATAACCCAGTGAATGAATGTATGAATAAACAAATGAAAGTGATTGTAGTCTTTATGTGCCTTTCTTCTTCTGGAGCTACCTGGGAGAAATTACTTATTAGAACTTTATTTGAGACTCCTTAGTTGCAATTCTAGAATGAATGATTTATTGTTTATAAAACCATATGAGATACTAGGTGAAAAGCCCTACATAAATGTGATATATTATTTTATTCATTGTGACTCTTAGAATAATCTGAAAGACTCATAACATATCATGATTCCCAAAGCAGCTGACAAACTTGGTTAGCTTGGTGTATTGGTTTTTAACAAATCAAAGTGAAATTGGGAGAAAAAAATCATATCCAAAGTTATTCCATATAAACTGAGACTTACCAGACTTACCAGGCCCAATGAATAATATTTGCTTTCATTTAAAAATTATATAATCCAACCATAGAATGTTTACATAGGAAAATTAAATATAGTTATTATTAATTTATACCATGGGGCCATGATTAATGTTTTTTCTGCCCCAAGACTTTATTTTTTTTCCTCCTTTTCTCAAACATGTTTGGCATTTAGAAGTTTTAAAGTAATTTCCCCCTTTGGCTTCACCTGGGGTCTCCGCTGTCCCAGAACCTCCTCCTGACCTCAGTGTTGTGTTTTCATTTAAAATAGGGCATGTCTATAAATGTCAGCAATACAGAGCAATTAGAAGTTTGAAAAGGGCTGTAACATAAACCAGCATTATAGTGAAATGGATATTGCCTTAAGCTGCCTGCAATTCGCTTGCTGTTGGAAAGACAATATCCTGCCATTCTCCCATGGTGGCCTTCAATTGAACACATTTGGCTGAGGATTGACCCATTATTAAGATAAGTCTCTGCCTGGTTTGAAACAATGAAGAAACACAGAGAGAGTGAAGCCAGCAAATTGGTCTAGTAGTCGGCCAGCACTGGGCAGAAATGTGACACCGAATTAGAGCTTAATAGCTGTCTGTGGTGCTATCTGTGAAATCCAATGCTGTCCTGGTTCCCCCTGAACTGGATGGTAGGTGCATGCTGTTTGGGCTTGCCTAAAGTTTTCAGGGTTTAGAAGGAATTGCTGTCTATATATTTAGCTATGTGCTTCTGTTATTTTCATTTTTAATATCACCATAAGCAGCAACAGCAAAAGTCCAACACTTCTGACATTAACTTAATTTTATTTATTTTCATTTCCTCTACTGCTAAGAATCCCGATCACAAACTACTTTTTGCAGTTAGAAAATGGGATATGTTTCTAGGCAAGGCATATCATATTGTTTTAATTTACCCACTTCCAAAGATGCTCGACCTTTGTGCACTCACAGTGCTTTCTTTTGCTAGCTTAAGGCCTTTTGACACACTGTCAGCTGGGCTCTGGCTCGCCCCATGTGACCTCAGAGCAAACTCTCCAACAAGATAAGGTTGCTGTTGAAAGTGTCTCTTGGGCTTGCAAACTTGGTCCTGCCTGTTCTGGTGTTTAGAGGGATAACACAGTGCAAAAGAGTACCAAGCTAACGTGTATTCCTTTCCAGACTCTATCTACCCTTTGTTGGGATTTATATTTTTTAAGACCATATGAAGTTTGGTGGTAAGGTAAGGAGAAAGTTTGGGAGACAACCTACAAATTGCCTATTCTTTTGCTGTTATGGTGAGTCATTTTAATTAAATGTATCTCTGGTGAGGTGTTTCCATGATCCTGCCTTTTAGTTCCTAACAACATTTCATCTCGTCAAACTCAGCTTTGTAAAACTCATATGCAAAGCTGAACTGAAATGAGGGAATGTAATTGAGTGGGAGGGAAACCTATATCATTGGTCTGCTTGTAAAAAATTGTTTCTGTGCTGGCTATGAGCTATAGTTTTGGCTTTCTTAGGAAAGACTTTTAAAAATCCTTGCTGTCAACAGGCTTTTGAGGTTTTCCAGACTTCAGGGAAAGTTAAATAGACCATGAAAAATATAAGAAAGTATGCCCAGGCCATGAGAATTGGGAGAAACTGGAATGGTCCGCAAAGGAAGTTGGCTGAATCTCTCTTGCTGGAAGTTTAGTAACATTTGAGGACCTGCACCATTTTGTTTGAGATGGCTTAGGGGACATGGATGCTAGAGTGCCTAAAATAATTTAAATGCCAACTCTTTCTAGGCAAGTATGTGGATTAAACACCATTCCAAGGTCAAGGTCACCACTCTATTCCAGATTCAATGTAAATGCTTCGTTTTCACTTTCTTGGCACGTTTTTCTGTACAACCACATACAATTAATTCTGAACAGATCTATAATGCTCTTTTATAATGAGTACAGTATTTCTACTTCTCACTAAATGAAGAAATTGACTTCAGAGATAACTGGAATGATACGACAGACTTCATTAACCAAGATATTTCTGCATCACTGAGACCATAGAAATCACTAAAACGCTAAAATTGGAATCACCCAAATTGCATTGTTTTCATTATATGCCTACTTCTCAGTATTCTGTTACCTTTTTACATATGCTTTGTCAACTCCAACTTCCACATGACAGCCATTCTAAAATTTTCTGTAGCATTTGAAAACTCTCTAACACACATTTGCTTTCCTCCCCTTAATCAATGGATTCACTCTCACAGACAAAGAGCATAGAATACACTCAGAACTTCCTCAAAATTTTGGCTCCAAAACAATCTATATCTCTATACATCACTTCTTCCTCTCAAAAGAAAGGTACATTTTACCTCTGATGATTTACAAGTAAACTTCCACTTGGTTATTTGCTTCTTCCCAGTTCTTAGGTCTTGTTCATCAGTGGCTTCCTCTTTTCCTTACATGACTAGAAAGTTACATGAATTCTTATTTCACATTCTTGCCAAATTTGGTACTTCTGGTCTTTTAAAGTTTTAGTCATTTTGGTATGTAGTCGTTGTCTCCTTGTATTTTCAATCTGTGTTTTCCTGAATATTACTAAGTTAACACATTAACAATGTCTATTGATCACTTGGATGTTATCTTTTTGAAATACCTGTTCTTGGGGTGCCTGGGTGGCTCAGTGGGTTAAAGCCTCTGCCTTCGGCTCGTGATCCCAGTGTCCTGGGATTGAGCCCTACATTGGGCTCTCTGCTCAGCGGGAGCCTGCTTCCTCCTCTCTCTCTGCCTGCCTCTCTGCCTACTTGTGATCTCAGTCTGTCAAATAAATAAATAAAATCTTAAAACCTCAAAGTTACCTTTGAGGTAACTTTCTTTTTTCTGATATTCCAAAACATTTTGTGTAGTCCTTACCATTGTTTCCTCTATATACTTCTGTATCTTATATACCTTATTCTCTTATTCTGGCTGTTCTTTTCCTGATCTTTCTTTTAGGCTATTAATTATCTCTTTAATTGTGTTAATCTGTTAGCAAAGCCACCTATTAAATTCTTAATTTTGTTTTATTGAATTTCTCAGTTTAGAATTTCTATCTGGATGCTTTTAATATTTTCAAGTTCTTTCATCAATTTCTATTTTGTCTTTAATCCCATGGACAGCATTTGAAGTTATTTTAATATCTCTATCCATAACTGTCAATTTCTGAAGCCCCTGTGGGTCTTCTCTGTTGTTTGCTTTTTCTTTTTTATTGCTGTTTTGTCTTTGCTCATGTTGCCTTGTCTTCTAGTATGGCTGGTTATTTTGATCATGTGGAAGATCTCAGATTTAAGTATTTTGTAGATAGAATTTGAAGACTAGAACAACATTATTGTATCACAAAAAGATTCTAAATTTGAGTGTGTTTTTGCCAGGTTCTTATGTTCTGGAGGATGCCTGGTGATATTACGGATGATACACCATTAATAAATATCTTTAATCTGATTTAAGAGACAGGTGATTCAGAGAAACTTCAGTGCTCTGAGAAGAATGGTCAGTTTTTGGTTTACTGTTCCACCTAGAGGGCAGCTTTTTAAGGTACCAGACTAAAGTGTAAAAGAATTCATTGAAGGCATTTACCTTGGTAGACTATGGATTCAAGATCTTGTAGACCTGTAAGGCTGTCAAAAGCACAGCCCACACTCTTAGAAGCTTTCTTTGTAATCGTCAAACTCTCCCATGATAAAATAACCCTAAATTCCGTGCTTACCTTTGTGGGTCTCTTTCCTTATTTTAGATCCTTTATTATCATGCTGGTTCTCTGGTTTATTTTAGAATGTGATTCTTTAGTTTTTAAAATATTTTATCTAGATTTTCTAATTATTTTCAGTCAGAGACAAATTGTTTCATCTTCCCTTAGTGGGAATACCTTACTCTTCCCTTACTGCTTTTATACTGCTATTTCTTGGTTTTGTCATTTAAATATTTCTTGGAAGACTCCTTTTCCTCTGTGCTGCCTCTATGCCTCTCTGGAACTATGTTCTTGACCTTCTCTTTAAAATATTTCTGGGTCTTTTAATCTAGTCACCAGCTTTCAATTACCAGACTAACTATATGGAGCCAAAATCTACATTTTTATCCAGATCTCTTTCTTTTAAGTAAAACACTCAATTTCCAGTAGTCCACTAGATGTATCCACCTAAATAACTTGAAGATACCTGTCTTTAATGTATAAATCAACATTTTTATTAGCCTATTCCTATCCCTGGCTAGGAGTTCATCATAATGCTTTATTATTTAATTTCTGGATAGGGTCATCAGCAAATGTTACCATCTCTTAATAATATTACCACTTTTCCAAATTTGGATGCTCTGTTATTCTTTCTCTGACTTTCTGCTCCCAATCTAATTAATCATTAAATCATACTGATTTTTCTTCCTAATACTTCTCTAGTCAACCACCCTTGGAAAGAAAACAAAAACCAAAAACAACTTTAGAGATGTATAGGTCAATTCCTCTGACAACAGTGACACTGCAATGTTTAGTGAATGATCTAAGGTATATTACCTAACAACTTTGTGTTTCTGTTTCCCTGTTTGCAAATGGGCATGATAATGCTAATACCCACCTAGAGTAGACTACATGCATTGCCATAACCTTTTCTTCCTCAGTCTACCCTTCCCTTTGCAATGTAACTTTGCAAAATCTATCACTAAGACATGAGGTTGATTTTCCCATCTGACTGTGACCTGCTTTGGTCAGTAGGATGAAGAAGATATTGTGTGTATCAGGTCTTAAGAGGCACTTAATGCTACTAGTCTCTGAAAACTTGACCAACTATTATGTGAATAAGACTGAGCCAGTCTTCTAGGGAAAGAAATATCATGTGCAAACCTTCCTGACTGAGGCCATGATAGATCAGCCAGTCCCCAGTCAACCAGGCAAATGACTAAAGAGTATGTGTGATGCAAGCCAAAATCAGAAGAACTGCCAATTTAGAGACTTATTTACTAAATAAATGATTGTTGTTTTAAAGTACTGTGTCTTGACTTATTATCCAGAAAAAGTCAATTGATAACACTACTTCATAGGGTTACAGTGAAGATTAAATGAGTTAGTATAAAGTGCTTAAAGCATTGTCTACTACATAGTAATCATTATTTATTTTATTTATTGACTTACATATTTATTTAGTAGGCTCCACGTCCAGTGTGGCCCTAACATGGGTTCAGAACTCACAACCCTGAGATCAAGATCTGAGCTGAGATCATGAGTTATATGCTTAAGCAACTGAGACATCTGGGTTCCCCCACAGTAAGCATTATTTAAATGCTAGTTATTATTATTCTCTGCCTCTCTATCCCCACTGCTATGACTTTTGACTCATTACCTATTACTGATTAATTGTTTCTTTTGCTACTAATCTTTTACCTCTCAAGTCCATCCTCCACAATTGCCTCCTGAGTGCTCTTCTAAAACAAAGTTCAGTCATGTCCATTTCCTCTCTAAAACTGAACTGAACCTTTGATAGTTACACTTAAATACAAACTCTTTAGGGTACAAGAAGCTTAAAGAATACATGAAACTGGAATATATATGGGACCTGAATTCTCTTTTAAGAATGAGAAATTGTATATTGATAATTTTTGTACTTTATTAACTGTAGATTTGATGCTTGTTAATTAATCATAGTACTATTTGTTAGAAGAATAGTAGAAGCACAAAGTTTTCCATAGTGAATTTTATTTTGATTGAACTAAGCAAGATTTGGAATATAGTTCCTGAAACATAAAAATTTGGATTCCTTTTATAAATTCATGGTTGATAAAATTAAAAAGTATTCTCTAACCATCATAAAATTATTGAAACCTAGAGCCTTATTTTGTTTTATCTTACTAGAGGTCAATCTGGTTTTGCTTTACCTAACTTGGAGGTTAAAAAAATACCTATGAACTCTGTTTATAACTGAAATCATTACTTTTTAAAGCTTTTCCAATGTTTTAAATGAACATGATTTCTTTTATTTTTGAGGTCATATAGTAAAGTGATAACAGGCTAACTTCAGATATGTAGTAAACCATCAGGTTATACTATGTAATAATATAAGATATAGGTTCAAAATGGAGTCTAATATATAGTTACCAATTTTTAAAAAAGATTTTATTTATTTATTCGACAGAGATCACAAGTAGGCAGAGAGGCAGGCAGAGAGAGAGGGGGAAGCAAGCGCCCTGCTGAATAGAGAGCCTGATGTGGGGCTCAATCCCAGGACCCTGAGATCATGACCTGAGCCGAAAGCAGAGGCTTTAACCCACTGAGCCACCCAGGTGCCCCTATAGTTATCAAATTTTTGTTATGAGGAACCTCTGCCTATTAATATAAGCCAACTTGCCCAAACATGCATAGATGATTACTGAGGAAGCCTCTGGGCTTGACCCTCTGAAGGTCAATGCTAAAATTTTGACTCTAACTCATTTCTTCCATATTTTAAATGGAGATATTAAAAGTGCCCAAGAGAGGGGACCACTATGTTGATAGATGAAGATCCTGAGCTCACCTTCTCTCACAGACACCAAACCCAAAGTTACATGGAGATCATTTCCCTCTGAAAAAAGATCTGTAAATTACATGAACTGCCCTACACAACAAAGGGTGAAAGGGCTACATTGTGATGGGTATGAGAAGCAGAGACATGGTCTCACATGTAGAAATACACAGTAGAGAGGGATTTTACCAAAGGTGCCTCTCCTGGTGGAATGAAGGATTAGTACCCAAGATCAGGCACCCTGGTCCCAGGGATCTGCTCCCAAAAGATGAACTGCCAGAATGTCATTAGGAGATCAATGGGGCTGATGTCCAGGGGTCCCAAAGTGCTATAGGAAACTGGGATTCTCCTCTTGGAAGATTCATGTATGGTTTTACTCACCCCAAGACCCAGGGAAAAAACATCACTTTGAAAAGTGCCTGGATTATATATGAAGGCAATTCATTTGCTGATTGGGGGCACTGAGCAAAGGGATGGTGGACATTGGAGATATTCTATGGAGATAGAGTCACTGGTGGATGCCATTGTTGCATTTTCCACATAGTTTGCTAACACAAGTGACAAGCTTGAATGCAGTGCCTTCTACTGCCTTGCTGGGATGGGCAAAGGTGAGGATCAGTGGCACTTGCTGAGACCAGAGAGCATGGGTAGTTGCAGTGCTTCTCTCCTTTGCTTGAGTAGACAAATGCAAATGGTCATGACGTTCTTCCACTCCCTATCTAAGTCTGTGAGAATAGGTGGTTGCAAAACTCTTTGGGCCCCTGGCTGGGGCTGTCAAGTACAAACAGTCATGACATTCTTAAATTTTCAGTCTAACACTGGCACACAAGCACACATAAGGCATTCTCCAACTGAATTGTTAAAGCCCATGGGCATGAATAGAAAAGACATTTTCCTGATACCCTTTTGAAGTTGGTGAAGATGTCCCAGATGAATTGCTAATGCCAGTAAAAGTATACAATCAAACAGGCTCTGACTGCATGGCTCTGGTGGTGAAAAGGGCTGGCATTCTTGAGCTCCACAGGACTAAAAAAATTAGAAAGACAGCTCTTGGCAGGCTACCACTACTAGGGCACTGCAGCAATATCAGCCTAAAACACAACCCAAGTTTTTCTATGAAAACAAAACAAAACAAAACAAAAACAAACAAACAAACAAACTTATTTACTTAGCCTAGAGCTTCTGCCCAAGGAACAGCCTTCAGGTTTCCTACATATTTAAAGCTAGGGAGGTGCTCCCAGAAAACAAGCAGGGAGACACCATCCTGTACACTTCCTTGGCCTCAGTATAGCTTGATGACACTTACTAGAAAAGAGCTCCAATTTTTGGCAACAATTCTCCAGGGGATATCTCAGGCCTTCTAGTCTAGAGGCCAGCAGAGATATGACTGTGGACCACAGGACTAAATATATTCACATACTTTAAGCACTGCTACCTGAGGATCTTACTTCCAATCATTCTGAATCTAGGTGCTCAATAAGAATCCTCCCTTTGGATGACTGACAGGTCTTGACACTTCCCAATAATGAGAACATGTCAAGAATAAAACAGGAAATTTAGACAGCTACAAAGGTCTAAGAGGTGACCAAAAGCTAGGACAAAGGGGAATGAAAATTAACACCCACACAAGGCCACTCCTTCAAGACTAAGAGAGGTAGCTGTTACAACCAATTCTTAGAAACAAACACAGAGTCTAGCAAAATGAGAAAACAGGGAAAGATGTACCAAATGAAAGAACATGACAAAACCTCAGAGAAAGACTTAATAATAAGAGAGAAGTAAGCTACCTGATAAAGAACACAAAGTAATGGACATAAAGATGTCTACTAAGCTCAGGAGAAGAACAGATGAACACAGTGAGAATTTCAACAAAGATTTTGAAATATGAAAAAGTAACAAACAGAAGTAAAAAAACATAAAAAAGTAACAGAGAGAGATAAAGAACACAATAACTGAACTGAAAAGTATAGTAAAAGTGTTTAACAATGGACTCAATAAAGTAGAAGTATAGATGAGCAATCCGGAATATAAAGCAATAACATCTAGACAGAACAGCGAAAAGAAAAAAAGGTTAAAAATAAATATCACTTGGGACACCTGGGTGGCTCAGTTGGTTAAGCAGCTGCCTTTGGCTCGGGTCATGATCCCAGGGTACTGGGATTGAGTCCCACATTGGGCTCCTTGTTCAGTGGGGAACCTGCTTCTCTCTCTGCCTCTGCCTGCCACTCTGCCTGCTTGTGCTTTCTGTCTCTCTCTGTCTCTCTCTCTGACAAATAAATAAATAAAATCTTAAAAAATATCACTTAAGGAATCTCTCTGACAACATCAAGTAGAATATTTGCATTTTAGGGGTATTAGAGGAGAAGAGAGAGAGAGAGAAAGGGGGAGGATATTTATGTGAAGAAATAACAGCTGAAAACTTTCCTAACTTAGGGACGATATTCACACTGAGGAAGCCCAGAAAATTCCAAATAAAGTGAAGTGAAAGAAAGTCACATCAAGACACATTATATTTAAAATATCAAAAAGGATAAAGAGAGAATCTTAAAAGTAGCAAGAAAAAAACAAATTGTTATATATAAAGGAAATCACATAAAGCTATCAGATTTCTGAGCAGAAACTACAAACCAGAAGAAAGTGGCATGATTTATTTAAAGTACTGAAAGGAAGAAAAGAAAATGCAAGCAAGAATACTCTACCTGGCAAGATTATCATTCAGATCTGAAGGAGCAATAACAAGTTTTCTAGCTAAGCAAAAGCTAAAGGAGCTCCTCACTACTAAAGTAGTCTTTTAAGAAATATTAAAAGGACTTTTTTAAGCTGAAAAGAAAATCCATTAATTAATAACAAAAAAAATACAAAAGTAAAATATCTTATTGGAAAATGTAAATATATAGTAAAGGTAGTGGATCAATCACTTATAAAACTAAAAAGAAGTTTAAGAGAAAAAAGTAGCAAAATTAACTAAAATTACAATAATTAGTTAAAGGATACATAAAAAGATGTAAAAAGTGACAACAGAAATATAAAATAGGGGTGAGGAAGTAAATACTTAGAGTTTTGGAATGTGTTCAAAGTTAAGTTGCTACCAACTTAAAATAGAATGTTATTTACGTAGGATGGTATATGTGAGCCTCATGGTAACCATAAAACAAACCCTAATAGTAAATACACAAAAGGAAATGAGAAAAGAATCTAAACATAACACTAAAGGAAATCATTAAACCAAAAAGAAAGAGAAAGAGAAAAAGGGAACAGAGAACTACCAAAACAGCCAGAAAACAATTTAAGAAATGGCCATAAGTACCTAGATATCAGTAATTACATTGAATTTAAATGGACCAAATAATACAATCAAAGGACACAGAATGGCTGAGTGGATTTAAAAATAAAAAAGACATATCTATATGCTGCTTACAAGAGACTCATTTCAGAAGTAAGGGCACACAAATAAAATGGAAAAAGATATTTCATGCAAATTGAAACAAAGAGAAAGCTGACAGAGCTATACTTATGTCTGGCAAAATAAACTTTAAAACAAAGATTGTGGAACACTTGGGTGGCTCAGTGGGTTAAGCCTCTGCCTTCAGCTCAGGTCATGATCTCAGGGTCCTGGGATCAAGCCCTGCATCAGGTTCTCTACTCAGCAGGGAGCCTGCTAACCACTCCCCCCCCCCCACCGTTGGCCTCTCTGCCTAGTTGTGATTTCTGCCTGTCAAATAAATAAATAAAATCTTAAAAAAATAAATAAACAATATAATAAAAAACAAAGAGGGTCAATATATAATGATAGAAGAGTCAATCCAACAAAAATATATAAAAATATATATTTTTTATATATATAAAATACATATAAAATATATATTTTTATATATTTATATATATTTATATATATTTTTAAATATATAAAAATATATATTTATAACATTTATAAATATATATATGCACCCAACATAGGGGCACCAAAATATAAAAGCAAATATTATATCTAAGAGGAGAAATTGACAGTAATATAATAATAGTAAGGAATTTAAAACCCCACTTATATCAATAGGTCATCCAGACAGAAAATCAATAAGGAAACATTGATGTTAAATAGCACATTAGCCCAGATGGACTTAATAGATATATACAGAGCATTCTATTCAAAAATAGCAGAATGCACACTTTCCTCAAGTGCATATGGAACATTCTTCAGGATAGATCACACAAAACAAGTCTCAGTAAATTAAAGAAGATTGAAATCATATCAAGCATCTTTTCTGATAACAATGGTATAAAACTAGAAACATCTGTAGAAAAACTACAGATTCATGGAGATTAAGCAATATATTACTGAAAAATTACTGAGTCAGAAAAAAATCAAAGGAGAAATTAAAAAAAAAAACCCTGTAGACTAATGAAAACAGAAATATGACATACCAAAATCTATGCGACCCAGGAAAAGTGGTTTTAAAAGGGGAATTCATAGTAATATAAGCTTACCACAAGAACAAAAGAATTCTTTTTTTTTTAATTTTTTATTTTTTATAAACATATATTTTTATCCCCAGGGGTACAGGTCTGTGAATCACCAGGTTTACACACTTCACAGCACTCACCAAAGCAAGAATTCTTAAATAAACAATTTAAATTTACACCTGTTGAAACTAAAATAAGAAAAATAAACAAAGTTCGTTAATGGAAAAAAGAAAACAATAAACATTGGAGTAGAGATAAGTGAAATAGAAACTTAAAAAAAAATAGAGAAGATCAATAAAATTGAGAGCTGGTTCTTCAAAAAGATAAACAAAATTGATCAACCTTTAACTAGGCTGACCAAGAGAAAAAAAGAGATTAAATCAAATCAGAAATGAAAAAAGAGTAGTTAAAAATAATGCCAAAGAAATAGACAGGATTATAAGAGATTACTATTAACAATTATATACCAATAAATTGGACAACCAAGAAGAAATGGATAGTTTTCTGGAGATTTACAATCTTCAAAGACAGTAATATCTGAATAGACCAATTACTAGTAAGGAGATTGAATCAGAAATCAAAAACCTCAAAATAAACAAAAATCCAGGACCAGATGGCTTTAGTGATGAATTCTACCAAACATTAAAAAAGCTTTCATATCTATCCTTCTCAAACTCTTCCAAAATATTGAGAAGAAGGGAAAGCTCCCAAACAATTTTTATAAGGCCAGAATTAGCCTGATACCAAAACCAGACAAAGATACCACACATCCAAAAAAGTTATAGGCCAATATACCTGATGAATATAGACACAAAAATTCTCAATAAAATATTAGCAAACCAAATTCAAAAATACATTAAAAAGATAATATACAATGATCAAGTGGGATTTAGTCCAGGGATGCAAGGATGATCCAACATCTGCAAATCAATTGACATGATATACCACATTAACACAATGAAATATAAAAATCACATTATCACCTCAATAGATGTGGAAAAAGCATTTGACAAAATTCAACATCCATTTTTGATTAAAAACTCTCCATGAAGTACATATGAAAGGACCATACCTCAACATAATAGAGGCCATATATATCAGGCCCACAGCTAACATCATACTTAATGACGACAGGCTGAAAATATTTCCTCTAAGATCAGGAATAAGACAAGGATGCCACTCTTGCCATTTATATTCAACATATTGGAAGTCCTTGCCAGAGCAATTAGGCAAGAAAAAGAAATAAAAATAAAAGGCATCTGGATTGGAAAGGAATAAGTAAAACTGTCACTATTTGCAGATGACATTATATTATACATTGAAAATTCTATTAAAGACTCTTATCAAAATCTGTTTGAACTTATAAATGAATTTAGCCATCTAAAGAATGAAATCTTGTCATTTGCAATGACATGGATAGAACTAGAGTGAAATAAGTCAGTTAGAGAAAGACAAATACCATATGATTTGACTAATATGTGGAATTTAAGAAACAAAAGAAACAGATGAATATGTTAGGGAAGGGAAATAAAATAAGATAAAAACAGAGAGGAAGACAAACCCTAAGAGACTATTAACTATAGGGAACAAAACTGAGGGTTACTGGAGGGGAGGTGAGTAGGGGAATGAGCTAAATGGGTGATGGACATTAAGGAGGGCACTTGCTTTGATGAGCTCTAAGGGTTATATGTAAGTGATCAATCACTCAATTCTACTCCAAAACCAATACTAAACTATCTGTTAACTAACTTGAATTTAAATAAAAAACAACAGCACAAAAACTAGTGTATACCCTAGATTACCCCTATTAGGAACAACAGTTGATTTGCTTTAGCTTGGTTCTCTGTGTTACTATAATTTTGAAATTCCCTTAGCAATCATCTGCTTTTATACCATTTTTTCTTTAATTGAATAATTTTGGAAAATACATAAGATATACTTTAGTTCAAGATCAGAAGTTCTGTTTCCAAACAGCAACTTATATATACAGAACTGGGCTTGAGAATCTTAAAACGAGACAATCATGCATATTTGCTTTCTTATATTAAAGTATCAAGGTATAAAATAAAGATGAGAGGAAAGCAACTTATAATCATATAGCCTTTCCCTTTCCCTTTCCCCTTTTATAGAAGTAACATTTTAATTTTTTATTTTTTATAAACATATATTTTTATGCTAACATTTTAAAGTTTACAAAGCCCTTCTTCTTACGTCATCAGGATGAACCTAGGAATAATGTTCCAATAGCATATATGTCAAACCATGATAGAGAGATTAATTGTACATTAAGTGCAAGAGAAGTAGATGGTGCTAAATGCTGCTTAATAAAAGCTCATGATTTCTTGAAGCTTTCTGGTCCACATTGGAGAAGAAGAGAACAGTAATTAAAAAAAAAGTTAGGTACAGTGATCTGTGGGAGTAGTAATCTGAGAATTTGTGCCTTGAATATTTTTCTTTCTTTGGATACATAAAGTAGCAGAGCATGACTCCATGTGGGTTGGTTCCACTTTGTATTTTGGCTTTTGTATTCCAAAATGGAATAGTTTTCCTTGGCAGACTCAGCAGTAGAGTAAGTCTAGAGTAGGTGAGTGCATATGTATTTTTTTTTTTTTAAAGGAGAATGGGGATTTGCACAATGACCCAGAT
Source organism: Mustela nigripes (assembly GCF_022355385.1). NCBI lineage: Eukaryota > Metazoa > Chordata > Mammalia > Carnivora > Mustelidae > Mustela > Mustela nigripes. The sequence goes on along the minus strand of NC_081561.1, from coordinate 76,386,974 downwards.
GTGTGCTCTCTGAACTCCAACTGTCTGTGTTCAAATATGCAATGTGAAGTGAACAGGATTTAAAGAGACCCTTTGGATACCTTGGGGGTATTTCTTGCACAGTGTTTTGGCAGCATGCTCTTCTAGCTGAATTAGATTTATTGCTAAAGCACTAAATCTTCATTATATGTGACAACCTTACTCCCCTGCCGTCCTGGTCCCTTTCCATTCACAGTCTTTTTTTTTTTTTTTTTTAAACCCAACATCTTTTCTTCCCCTTCTCTAGCCCCAAGATTCCAAAATATTCCACATTCCATTCTATCGGAGAGTTAAAATTGCATTAAATTTCTGAATGTGTCATTCACAGATGTCAGAAAGTAGAAAGGATGGTAAAAGTTAAAGATGTCTCATCCAATCCATCAATATTTAGCCAAGAGTGCACTGGAGCTTTTAAAAGTGATCTATATGGCTAGATGCCTGACATAACTCTATCTGTGAGAAGCAGTCACATTCTGGCTAAGCATAGTTACAGGTGAGTACTGAAAAAGAATACTCTCAGGTGTGTGGTCCTGAAGCTGTCACTTTTCTATCCAGCAGTGTAGGCCAGGGTAAGGAGTCAGTACACATGTTCAATGGACTTAACCTCCTGTTGAACTACTCTGGAATGTTTAATAACTTAAAGACTAGACCAGATGCACTTTAGCATAATTGGATAAATTTAGAAATATCAAGAAGACTACTTTTAAAAATTCTACCTATATAGGTAATTCCACCCAGGCCCAAATTGCTTATTATCTGGCTTGTTTAAAAGTTGTAATATTGTATATTATTTGCCTGCTTAGCACAATAACAATAGATTTGAGGAATATCAATCATTACATATGGAGTTAGCAAATATACCTTGCCATACCTCATATAGGTATAACATGAGAGTCATTTGTTCATTCACTCACTCATTTATTCATTTAATAAATATTGAATACCTGATATGTGCCAAACACGGTGAGATGTATAATTGTGAACAAGACCAACAAAATATGCCCCTCTCAGTGAGCTTTCATTAACAGGTAAGAGTCAGAGAAGTAAGCAGGCAATTATAAATGTTGAAGAAAGATGGTATGTAAGATATACTAGTAAAAAGGGCTTTAAACTGAGCCTATCTGTGGGGCATGGGGGACAGGAGTAGGGAACAGGAGGATGATGGTTAGACTGAAATCTGAAGGATTAGTAGAGTTAGCCATTTGAAACAGGTGGGGTCTGAGTAAAGGCACATAAAAAGGATTAAAGGTGAGAATGGAAATGACTGGTAGCAACTGAAGGCAGTTCTGTTTGTCTGGAGCATTTACAGCAAGGAGAAAAGAGCAAGAGTTGAGATTCTGAAAGAAAACAGGATGCTTGTTGATGTGAACTTGGCCAGGAACTTTCATTGCACATCTACTGTTCATAGACCATATTTATGGAGCTTCCTGATTCCTACAGAATGCACTTCACCCACCAGTGTGCTTTCAAGCATTAAATGCTGCCTTCAGCTGCCACTGTGTTCAGCTTCTACATATATGAAAGTGACAGAAATAGGGAAACAAAGAAACAAGCAATAAGTACCTTTTTCCCCATCCCATTGACAATCTGCATATCTTCTTTTGCAGTTAAGAAAGAGGCAATGCCATTGCTACATCAATGAAAAGATACTTATAAAAGCGAGTAACATAAATGACAAAACTAAGCCAAAAACAAAGCTACCCTGGAAAATGTTAAAATATAGTTTAACCAAACCTAAAGCAGCTAGAAAAATAAGATTTTTAAAAGAAAATTAGATAGAAGAAATCATTCTGGAACAAGAAGTATCTCATATGCTCTAGACTTCTGTGGAGAGTACTGTGGTTCCTATAGTGAGAAGTAATCCAAGCAGAGGGCAGTCCTTCCACTAACCCATGTTATTGTGGAGGGATCCTACAGATGCAGAATATGATTTATTCATGATGCTAAAATATGACTTTGCATGCTTCTGTGGGCTAAATTCACTTTAAATGAATTTAATAGTGGATTTGGGGACAAGTGCTGCACCAAATCACTCAAGGTCACCTTCTGCTGGTCTCATTCCTTTCCGTGATGTCAGTGGCAGTTTTGAGTAAGAATGTGGCCCACTGTCCTAAAGATTACCAGGCTTATTGGAGTCCTTTGAGTCCAATCTTAACCCGAGAACCTCAACACAGCTGAATTTTAGATGGCTGGTGCAATTTCCCAAGAACAAGCTTTCCAGGTGTTAAATATATACACATTGTAATATATACCTTAGAACTTTAATTGACATACCTTTCTGCTAAATTCTTCTTCGTGATTGGTGGTTTGTTGAATCCTTTCTTGGTGTGTTCTTTGAGAACAGATTTGTAACTTTAATGGCTAATATACAAATATGATAAACTCATTTAAAAAACCTCCAGATTTTTCCCAGGCATATTTTCAGTGTAGACGTAATGAATCTTACCAGCAATAATTTCTTGCCTGCTGAAGACTTCTTTCACAAAACACACTGGGTAAAATGGCCATGCATCTACAAAAGAAAGTAAAGAGCACATCCAACTTCATACAGTTTATAAGATAGGCTTAATGATGCAGTTTTTCTTTACAATTTCTTCCAATACTTTATAAAACATTTGAAATGTCATCTTTGTCATGAACTCTTTTCTGAATTTTGTGGTTCAGATTTGATATAGATTTTATTTCAGTCCCTGACTACTATCGTAAATATCTCCTCACATTTTCTGACATAGATTGTGTTATAGACCCTTCATTATCTGTTTTAAGTACCTTACATTGCATAGGTACCTCTTATGTAATATGACCTAGAGGAAATAATGTAATATACTGAAAAAAATGAAAGGGAGGGCTTTGGAGTTGGACACACCATGGTTTGATTCCTCTATTTGCAGTTCCTGAGCTATATGGCTATAGGAAACATACTTAACCTTCCTGTTCTTCTGTTGTCTCCCTTCTAAAATAAGAACATTAACACATACTGTGCAAGTTTGCTATAAGGATACAAAAGGAGAGCACATATAAATGCACTTAGAAGACACTAAATAATTGCTACCTTCTTTTTACCCTTGAGTAGAATTTCAACTTTCAATTTGATAAAAGCGTCTTGTGTTTTCTAACATATATGTTTTTCTTGTACACACATTGATTTAGAGGTATAATAACTGTTCCAGTTATTAAAGCCAATTAGTTTAATTTACCTCTAAAAGATATATCTAAAAGAACAACCCTGCCTTACATGTAATGTACAGTGAGGTGTGCTTAAAAACACTTAATAACCTTTTCCTTTATGCCTGTGGTGATCCCTTGTGTCATGAAATGGAGTGTTGTTAGAAACAGTGAGAAGTTAATGAATCAACAAGAGCCCAGAGGGCTGTTATTTACAGTAACATTACAGAGATGATTTATGCCCATGAGGTTCCTAGGCGACAAGGGAACTGAGATTATAAATTAATGTAGATTTAGATTGTTGCACAGGAGGTGCCGGTGGCCTTTGTTTTCTATTTTGAGGCATAACAAAGGACAAAGGGATGACGTACTAGCCCAGACACCAGCTAAGCTCACGTTACATTTCATGCTTGGGCCCTTCTTCTCATTTCTTTATTGTGTGAGGAACATTTGCTATTTTATTTTCATGTTGTGGCACATGTAGCTTCCTCATGCGGCCTCATGACTGATTCTAAAAGACTGAGAACCTCTCACTTTATGTCTTTCCAGGTCTAAAGCCACCGGCTGCCATTGCATAAAAGACTCAATAATGTGTTCTCATCATGGTGATCATCACGTACCTCTGTCAGTTGTCTTTAAAAGTCACCAGAAGCATTTGTGCAGATTACATAAACAATCAGGGGGACTTCTGAATGGGTTAATGTCAAAATCATTGCAGAGGGTCACTAATCTGACAAAATTCAGTGGGGTTACAGAATGTTTGTGTTTCTGAGCTTGTGTATATGAAAATTTCCAATTCACTTGCAATGTCGAGGTTAAGCTTTTGGCTTTTCATTTTGTTGTTTGGGTGATTATTTAAGAAATACAAAAAAGATGGAGACAGAGCTGGTAATTCTAACAGTACACTTTAAAATACTTTACCATAAGAGAAATATTATCTTAACATTATAGAGAAACTTAATAATACCCCTAAAGTATTCTGGCTAGTACAAGAAGGACCCAGACAAAAATCCAGGTCTTTTGAGTCTTATTTGAGTGTTCTTTCTATTGTAGAATTGCTCCTCTGGCCATCTGTGATATGAGTATTGTAAAATTTTTTATTTGACAGAGAAATTTATAAATGGATACATGTATGTATATATTCTGTGTGCACACATTTAACTATGTAAATATACCACAATATATTTTAAGCACTGTTTAACAGTGTACCCCAAAACATACCAGAGCAGAAGAAAATACAACTAATAAGACAGTGGGAGGTTTAAAATATGAGACAGAAAACAGAATATAAAGTATGATGACACAGCTAAGAATAAACATGAAAGAGATATTAACAAATGCAAACGAACTAGAGTCATTTAAGAGAAAAGCATTTCAAATTGGAACACAAAGCAAAACCAGCAAAAACAAGAGATTTATTTAACACAATGTGACTCAGAAAGATCGAAAATTAAACGACAGAAAAGAACGTACCAAACAAATGAAAATAAAATACAAGGACACGTATCATTATATCAGACATGGTTAAAATTGGCACACTAACACTGAATGAAACTTAAAAGAATCCTTAATGATGACAGAGTGCACTCTGCAGTGAAAACATGACATCTGTGAATATCTTTTTGCCAAAAACATAGCATCACGATTCTTAAAGCTAAAACAAACTGAAACACATACAAAAATACACAAACATTGATACCTTATTTTTATTCATTCCTCTTTGTCCTTGATGCCTTTATTAGAGAAAGATTTTTAAGGGTACTGAAGCCCTAAATAAAATAAAACAAAACAAGGGATAAGATAATTCTGACCTGACAAACTCTGGATTACCTTGGAAACAAACTATATGCCTTTATTACAATGACCATTTAATGGGATTTAATTGTGTGTAGGACATTAAAAATATCTCAATACATGAATAATAGGAGAAATAATACGGACAACATTCTCTGATCACAGTATAATACAAATAGAAATCACTGGAAAATGACCAAATTGGAAAGTGACAAATGCTTTCACTTATAAATTAAAAACAAACAAAAACCCTTTTTTGAAAAGATTTTATTTAGTTATTTGAGAGAGGGGGGTGCACGTGAGAGAGCATGAGCCACCACTGGGGGGGTGAGTGTTACAGATGGCGAGGAAGAAGCAGACTCCCTGTTGAGCAGGGAGCCCAATGTGGGGCTTGATCCCAGGACCCTGGGATCATGACCTGAGCAGAAGGCAGACACTTAATGGACTGAGCCACCCAGGCACTCCAACAAAAACCTTTTTTGAACAAGAGAAAAATCAAAACCAAAATGAAAAATACCTAGAAAATGATAAGAAAGCACTTCTATCAGAACTTATGAAGTATAGCTAAATTTTGGAAAATTCTCAGCTTTTATACTAATAAAAAAGAAATAGTAATAAAAAAAGTGAGTATCTCAAGGAGGCAGAAAGGAACAATTATCAATAATATTGTAATAACTTGGTATGGTAACAGGTGCATAGAGTTGTTGAATCAATATGTTGTACACCCAAAACTAATACAGCAATGTATCAAATACAATTCAATAATAAAAATGAAAAACAACATCTGAAACAGCATCAGTCATAACGACAGAAACGGCCAATCCCAGGATAGCCAGCAGCTCCTGCAAGCTGAGAAGCAGGCAGCTGAGAATGCGGCAGATGCCCAGTGTCTGAAGCAGGCAATGGAGGTGCAGTGAGAGCAGGAATTCCAGAGCAAGCAGTGGGTGAGAAGTTACAATCCCTGAAAAGGAAATGAAGACCTCGTTTAGTCTCTCTAGTGTGGTTCCAGGAAGATGTTCCATTTCTTAGCCTCTCTTTTTGTCTCTGAGTTGGTCTTTCTCTTTAGTGATTTCCCCCTTTTCCCATTTCCCCAAACAACCATCAGATAGATGCTCACTGGTTCCTGAAATCTAAAGTGATGCTGTGTTGTGTTCCCTTGTATGCATGGCCTTTCCTTCTATATCCTCAACACCTTTCCCTTGGTAACGGTGAAAAAGTGTTAATAAAAAAACTATGAGCAAATAAAAAAATTAAAAACAAGAACAAATAATTTAAAAAAAAATTTTTTTTTAGAGAGAGTGAGCATACAAATGGGGAGGGGCATGGGAAGAGGGAGAGAGAGACTCTTAAGCAAGCTCCATGCTCAACGTGAAACCCCACACAGGGCTCAATCTCATGACCCTGAGACCATGACCTGAACTGAAATCAGGAGTTAGGGGCTTAACCGACTGAGCCACTCAGGTGCCCCAGCAACAAAATAATTCTAAGAAAAGCAGAAGGGATATAGTAGTAAGAGAAAAACAAAAAAATAATAAATTAGAAAGTGGAAAAATATAGAATTACTGAATAAATCCAACAATAAGTTATTTAAAAATTGGGTAAGCAGATAATCTTATCAAGGAAAAAACAAGAGAAGAAAATACAAATACAGAAATAAGAATTGAGAAAGGGGAAATAACTATAGCTCGAGAGAAGTCTAAAAGGACCACCTGATGTTACTTAACTTTATTCAAATAACTTCACAAATCTTGATAAAATGGGAGATTTTCTACAAAAAAAATATATTTCAAAGCAACCCCACCCCAAAAACAAATAGTTCAATTGTCATAAAAGGTAAGAAAGAATTTATGTTGTTTAACTACCCACTCTACCCTAAAATGTTAAGCCAGTGTATGGAGCAGAAAACTCTAATTAATTTGACTGCACTAGAGCATAGAAAAAGAAAACAGATTTCTGAATTGTTTAATCAATGTAGCATTACTTTTTAAACCAAACTAATAGTTAATAGCACTAAAAATGAATTAAAAATTACTGCATATAAAGTAAATAAATTCTACCATAAAAAAGGAAAAAAAATCTTAATCCAATGGAGAAATGCTAAAAGGGGAATTCTCAGAAACATTCCCAGTTATGCTGGGATAAAACAAATATGCTATCATAACTATTATTTAAGATTGTTCTAGAAGTACTGGCTAACTTAAATAAGAGAATAAGAATACGAGTGTTTAGGTTAGAGTAAAATTATAATTATTATAGACTTGATTGCACTGTATACTTGAAAAACCTGAGGCTCAGCTGAAACCTAGTAGCATTCACCTTTCATATAATAATTAAAATATGTAATAGAGTAAAAGCCCTATAACCCCACTTAAAACAGCAATGAAAGAGAAAATAATTAGGAATAAAATTAAACATGTAATTCATGCATCTATGAAACATGTAAGATGTGCATGTTTAGACAGAGGAAACCACGTGTTTTAGGAAAATGAAAAGAAAAAAAAACTTCATGTGATTATAGGTGCAGGAAATAGCTCTGCAAGGGTCCTAAAGAACCTTATAAAAGTCATTGGCTCTGGAAAGAGATAATCAAATGTTGACATCATTTCGTCTTTTTGAGTGCTTTACCATGTTCATATATTACCTATATAATAAATACATAAATTTTATTTTTCTTTTATGCAAATCATAAGATCCTGCACAGTTATGAAATTTTAACCACAATTTGATTTAAGCTTCCCTTACATCAAAGCAAACAGAAAATTAAGGAAATAGTAACTGAACAAACAACAACAAAATCATGATCATTTACACAATTTATATCATTCAAAAGGAAAGGTATACCAGTTTCTTAAGGAAAGAAAAGCTTACTCTGGCTTATTTTGAAAGAAATTTTACACATTTTTTTTTTTAAAGTCATGATCAATGACATCTACACATTGCTGTGTTTAGAGCAGATAACAGTGTGACAGAGAGTACACATGTGTCCACCAAATTCTATCCTGCCTTTCCAAAATATAGAATCATCAATAGGAAGATGCTGCCTACCTAGGAACCACATATCCCAGCACTCCTTGCAATGAGATATGACTGGTCATGTAGTGCCCACCAGTGGAAAGTGAGCATAAGATTATTGGTTTTTGTTTTTTGGCCAAGGCTTTTAAACAGGTTCTCCATCATCGTCTACCTGTTGGATGAACATGATGATGAAGAACCACAGCATGACAGAGCCACAAAATATTCCCAAATCATGGGTGGATGAAAATTGTACACCTACAAGGAGTACCCATTTTGGACTATTAGGTGAAGAAGAAATAAGCTTCTGCTGTGTTTGAGACACTTACAGATGTTTGGATCTGTTTGTTAAAGTACATTAACCTACACTAATCAAAGAGATTTTCATTTTGTTTTTCTTACAGCAGCCCTCAGTATAGGTCTAGAGTAAAACACCAATGTACAATTCAGTAAAAATAGGTCGGTCTGTAGGGGGCTATGATAATGTACTTTGGTGTTTATGGCTCTCCAGCACAGTGCAGGGTGAACTAAGTAAACCAATTAGACTAGAGAATTATTTCTCTTTGATGTTTCCTTCCATAAATATGTTCTATCTCAATAGAATTTTTGATAAGTAGAGGACAAGAAATAGTTGAATGTTTATTCTCTGACATGGGCTTGCAATCCAGTTACTCTGTACTGTTGATCCATAGAAATGCAATTTATTTACGAAAGTGAAGTAAACGATAGAGCTGATAAATTTATTGTGAAAACTGAGGATGCAAACCGGGACTCTTGTGTAATAGATAGTTAAGACTCTGGGAACAAATGCTGGTCACACAAGTATTATTAGAAGTTCCAGGACTGCCTTTAGGCATAAATAAATAAGTAGATAGATAGATCGATCAATCGATCATCCTCTACAGTATATGAATAAATAAACTGTAAATTCTCAAAGGTTAGCAACTTAAAACATAGCTGAGTTGACTTCCAGTTGCACATGTTTCAAAGCAAAAGCCATGATATGTCACCCATTGCCATTTAAAATCTGAAAAATGTACTCACACCACATTTGGTTTGGTTAAGTCACAGCCCACCAATATGACTTGGTTGCTCTCAGTGTCCTAATGAGTTGACTTGCTGTATGGTAATATCAGAAGTAGAAAATGATAGTATGCTGAATTTGTTTTGTTTTATCCCACCGGAGTGGCATAAAACATAGTCATTATGTTTTTTTATAATATGTATTTGATAAGTCTGATATTTCAAGACTTGGGGGGATGAGGTATATGACATCTATTATTTCTACCAATTATTATTTTTCATAACCATCAGTTCTAGTCACATGATCTTATTCTTTTCCTATAATTTTCTCTTTAATTGATCTTATTTGTTATTTGTTATTTATCTCTTTAATGATCTTAATTTTATAAATTTATAATAGGTTTTTTTGAGATTGTTCTGTTTTCTCCCCATTTTATCTACATGTGTTAACATCCTGAAATTTCAGGCCCCCTTTCTTAGGGTTCTAATTAGCTTGAAATTTTAGTTTTGATTTTAATCTGGTAAGGTTGTTTCTCTCTCCTTCCCCCTCTCTCTGTGTTTATCCATTTCTTGCTTACAGTTTCCTCCTCTGAGTCCCTCCTCCATCCTGGGACTTCTACTCCAGCATCATTTCTTATATCACTCTAGCTGTTGTTATCAGAGACTAGCTACTAGTGCCACTGGACAGAAACCAGAAGCCGCCTGGGAGGGGAGCGGGGAGCTGGGACCATGGAAGGAATGGGTCTGGCAAGACCATGAACCGCTAGAGAGACATAGTCACTGCCAGATGCCAGTGAGGCAGAGATAGGAGGCCAGATACCCTAACTTTTCCTTTTTTCCTATTCTCCAGTTTCTTGTTATTGCTTCTTATTGGCCAACCTAGCCAAAGCCAGCTGTCAAGAGAGCTTGGGAAATGTGGCTACCTGCAATATAGACAAAAGAAAGGCAGGGAATAGATTTGAGCACAAACAAATGACCACCATACCTAACCTATCCACACTTACTTGTAAAAACACACATACCCACTAGTCTCTGGTGGTTTCTCTTCCACTTCAGGTCCACAGAGATCTCTGTCTGAATTTTCTTTAATTTGGTTCTATTATTTAATTGTTTTCCCTGAAATTGCTTTTTTGTAACTGCTGTGTTTGGAGTGGGCTGGGAATGGGGGAATCTGACCTCAAAGCAAGAAATCACAACATGGGCTTGACCAAAGATATCATATTCTCTCTTTAGCCTTGGTGTTTCACTTTATTTTTATTTTTTTAGGCAGGATTGCTGAGCAAAAAGTCCATAGGCTTTTAGTACAGTCAGATCTGGATCTGGGTTTCGACTTCACATTAATTGCGTGATTATTTTTGGACAGGCTACTTAACACGCTTCCTTATCTATAAGATGGGGATGATAATACTGGCCTTGATATTGGTTTAATAATTAAATAGAAGAAAATATCCAAATTGCCATATTGTGAGTAGGTATTCAGTGGGTTCTCCAAACACGGTTATCATTATTATCATCATATTTATGCTCTACCTCATTCCTGGTTAAACGAAAGTGCTATTAGCCTTGCTACGTGTTTTGTGATAAATAACTTTCCACCTTGTTTTATCAGGAGACATTGTTAGTAGAACTTAACAATAGAATGAGCTATAGCCAGTCATGTATCAAACATAGTGTATTTGTTGTTTGTTTTCAATATAATGGGTGTGTTTAGGAATTAGCAGGGTGTCTATACCTGCCATGGTTTTATCAACTGAATTTATATATCTCACAACATGTTGGTAATTATAACCCAGAGAAAGTTTTAAGAGAAAAACAAGGTTTATTTAAACTACATTTCAATGCAGACAAATTCCCGAAACCAAAATTTTGCATCTCAGTGCATAACATTTCACAACTATATGGATCTTCACTGTGAAAATAAAATGTTAATATTTGAATCTTTTAAAGGCCTTTTGCACATGTTTGGCTAATGCATTTACATTTTATAGCCTTTGAGCACCAAAACTTGGTGAGGAAAATTTTTCTTATCCTACAAATTGTAACTAGTGCTGATATATACAATCTAAAGGAAAGCATAGTTCTTATACACTTCCCCCTTCCATCTCATTTTGAACCCTCATCAAAAAGTTTCAGCCTCTTTTTGTGACTTCTAACAAAGAATGGCTCAGTTGACATTTTGACCTCTGTTGCTCAACTGTTCTCCTTCAGAGGGTGTCTTCTTTAATGGGGTGGTTTTACATAAAAAGGATTTGACTATATTCAATATTAAAACAAACATCAATTAACATATTTGTTGGGTTTTTATGCTGCCAAATCCTTGGTTATACTGTTTCCCTTCCCAAGCTTGTTTTGGCATTGTCAAAACTATGTCTGAGCTACCCAGACTCTTTCCTAACTTCAGGACTCAAGTGCTTGGTTCCAATATCAGGAGGCAATGAATCATTAAGAGTCTGTCAGACTTCATAGGGCCACATAAGTGGTGTGGAAGTTAGAAAGCTGTTTCATTGCCCAATATCTATCCGGTCTCATTTGATTCATATATTCAATTTGATTACAATCAACTTATACTGTTTTCTACATTGCTAATGGAAGTATTCAATACAAAGGCTGAAATGAGACTATGTGGTAACTCTCTTTCTACTGTTTCCAACACGAGAGGTCCTTTATTACTAAATGTTCTAGAGGGCTGAAATATTTAACAGTGCAAATATAAATAATTTTAATGGTTGCGAATATATTCCTGGGCAATGAGAAATTCAGTTTGTCCTTGTCAAAATAAAAACAAAAGAACAAAACATCATTGGTTGGAACCTTTGAGTTAGTGGAAAGCATTCATCGGAGATTAATTGGAAAGGGAGCTAATTAGAAAATGGCTTAACTGCATCAGTTTTGCATTGATCTGACTGTAATAAATGTCTTTTTGTGTAGCTATAAGAATGGTGGCAGTTGTCTTACGGTCAAAATATCCACAGGGAGTTCGTTGAAAGTAGTATAAAGGGACATCATAGAGACAGAAACAAAAGAAAATGATTGATGATGTGTTGAGGGCTTCATTCTGTGAGAATAATCTAAAAGTTTTAGTATCATTTTCAGCACCATTTTAAAATGTTTTTTCATATAAAGTAGAACTAAGTATAGCACAGTTTAACTTTATGATCCCTATAATATTTGGCTTATTGTTTGAAATGAAATGAGAGTTTTAGTTGCTACATCAAAATCCACATAAATACTTACTATCAAGAAATATTCTCAGTGGGCCGCCAGGTTGGCTCAGTGGGTTAAGCCTCTGCCTTCAGCTCAGGTCATGATCTCAGGGTCCTGGGATTGAGGCCCGCATCGGGCTCTCTGCTCAGCGGTGAGCCTGCTTCCCTCTCTGCCTACTTATGATCTTTGTCAAGTAAATAAATAAAATCTTTAAAAAAAAAAAAAAGAAATATTCTCAGAATACTGAGAAATTGACCCATATGAGAAATGTTGAATGTTAAAACATATCAACTTCAGAAAAATCACATTATTTCAAAACACAAATTCCATATTATATTATCAGTCACAAAGAATAGCTGAAAATCTCGTATTCAGCTATAGTAACAATATCGGAGAACTATAGAATATACTTCACATTCAGTATACCAGAAAAACAAATCAAAATCATATGAAAATATAAAAAAAAAAACAGAGGCCCTATTTTTCTCTAATCTTAAGAAATATCTTATGTTTAGATGTCTTATTAATAACCACAAGATACTGTGCATATTGTAGGTGCCAAGCTACATTATGTCATTATCTGATGTAACCAGTTTAGGGAGAAACTGATGGAAAAAATACAAAGAAAAATAACCCACGGACAAATTGCAGGCTTCTAAATGATGTCCTGTACATTAGGAAATTACATAAGTGATAAGTGTGATTATTAGGTGGCCCGACAAAGTAGTGTTCTATAGAATAAATATACACCCTCATCTCGTACTTTTTGATCATTTCTGAAATTAAGGGAATCACCCAATTCTTTTAAATTCAATAACGGGCAAAAATACCCAATTAAGAAACAAGAAAGAAGAGGAAAAGCAAGTCCCACTGTATATTAGTGCTTGCTACACAAGGCTGTTGTGGAAATGTGAGGGAAAGGTCTTTCGTAATTGCTTTTATTTTGACTGAGCTCAAAAGATCCAGTTGTGAGAACTTGCTCTAAAGTCAGCTTGTTGATGGACAGGCATCCTCTCCCAAGGTAATAGGGAAGCTATTTTACCAGCTCTTATATTTTTGGAAAACTCCGTGTTTGTTGTAATTTGATCCTAACTGCAACCTATATCTTACCTACATTCATTAACGCCAAACCACAGAAATGCCTGGAAGGGCCAGGATACTTGCAACTTGTGCTATGCATTTGTGGTATTTTGGCTGCTTCACTATAAAAATATTATGCCACAAAAAATACATTCTGATTCCATGTAGCAACTCAACCCACAAACATGAAGCTGAATGTTGGTTTTATTATCCTTAACTAATTTGTATTTCCTTGAGAGTAGAAAGCAATGGTAAATTCATGGATTTGTGTAGCTGTGCTTAGGGAAAAAAAGCGACTTCAATATCAAGTCTCAACATTTTGTTCCCTTTTCTATAATACTAATGCTTTATTCCTATCATATCTTAATCATCTAAAATAATTTTAAGCAGTTGTATGTTGTTTTATCAACTACTTAAGATGTTTCTAAGTAATGGTGGCAACTCTTCCCTATATTAGATAAAACAGTAAAAATTTACAAAACCTTTAGAAATGCTGACTACCTTTCACCAGAGAAAGGAGAAAAAAATACTTCTTTGACTTACAGATGCAGGTATTCTTTCGTTTACTCATTTAGTACATTTTTGTGGCTACAGATTTGAGGACAAACAACTTACATTGGAAACTGAGGGATGAAAGATAAAAAAGCCTTGATCCATGGGCCAAGAAAAGCCCATGGAGGGAGACAGACATTGATGCAAATGCAGTTACAATAAGGGGAGTGAGTGCTTTAAAATAGTATAAAATTATGTCTGTCCTCTTGAAGTCAGATATTGTTATATTAAACTACAGATTTTGAGCTATTGAGTTATCTTTCCACTATACTATCTTTCTACTATACTATACTACTCCACTATACCATCCACTATACTATCTATGCAAAGATATTTGCATATTCTCCACATCATCCTCACTGTCAATATTTCACTATCAATACCTCCAGTAACTATCAGAGAATGTCTATCTAATTACGTGTAAAACAAGCCCTTTAGAGTAAGAAATCATACCTGTCCCAGTGTTAACTTTATTATTCTGGCAAAAGGCAAAATGCTTTTTTCCAACATCTCTTCTCTGCCCTGTGTTGTGAACTGACTCCATTATCATGATAAAGACTGAATTAAATAAAATCTTTAGCAGCCAAATGATCCAAAGGAGGCTCAACAACCTTATGTCCTTGTTGCTAATCATCATTGATAGATGTTACTTATGGACCCTGTTTCTCCTTTAGAACTCTATAGGAAACCTACCAGGCTCTCAAAATGCACTGGATCTTTGCCCTCATTTAGGAACGCTCTTCATGTGATATTTTAGACATTTTGTGAAATAATTAAGTAATTTGCCCTTAATTATAAAATTTAGGCTTATATTCCACATCTTTCCTTGCATCCTCTGAAGGAATATGTTAAATCTGGTAGCTGGGGGTTTTCCAATGGTGGTGTGTTTATGAAATAGGTGAGAAACATGCCTGAGGTGTGAGATACTTAAATGTTGCCTCCATGTATCCTAATTCTTCTTGTACCTATCACTAGGAGATAAATCCTGTGGGGAAGAAATTAAGAAAGATATATTTCTGAATCAATTTTCATGGAAGAAACAAGAATATTAATGTTCAGATGTTCAGATTTATTATAGTATACAGCAGATGATCAGAGGGTGACCTTGGATGGTTACTAAATTTTCCTACATCCAGGTTTCTTTATTCTATTATGGGATTACAAATAGCCTGATTTTATGTTCAATAAATCTCTCAAACTAGTGATAAGTTCTATGTAAATATCATTGTAATATTTTGCAAGTCCTGTGTTCAAATATATGAATTTAAATCTCCTTTAGAAGATCTTCTGTGTGCCCAATATTTCTACAGCTGGGGTTAAATACCAACTCAGTCCAATCCTTTAATGCTTTTGTTTTTTCAATGATTAATAACATTTTTCTACTACAACTCTTTCTCTCACTTTGTAAGTTGTACAAAGAACTTAAAAGGAATTCAAATTGGAAAAATCTCCTCTACACACATCCAGTGAAGAGGATTTCCAGTTCCCAGTCCAGCATGTAAGGGGCACAGAAGTTGCCACTCAGCCTAACTGAAAAACCAATGACGCAGAGCTGTCCAAGAAATGAGATCACAGGGCAAATTGCTGCTTCCAAAACTGCCTGAAGAGGCAGATGGAGGACACAGAGACTATCAATTTGCCAGAGCAAAACCTCTCCAGGAACACATGCCAGGATAGGAAAAATTAAAATGCAATTGACAAATTGCTGGAGGTTGTATGGATGAGTCTGAGAGTTAAAAAATCAGGAGTACCCAGTCATCAGAGAGCTCCTACGCTTTTGTAAATTTTACCTCCAGGAGCAACACCAGATCCCCACAGTGACCGTCAGAGAAAAATCCCCTCGTGCTTCCGGCAGGAAAAGGGGGAGAAGAACCATGTTTGAAATACGCCATGGCATTGTGCTCTTCTTAACAAGACAATCCCTCTGGAAAAACTATTTTAACACAGCCTAATCTGCGGGGTTTTGTCAGAGCCTTGACCTATCTGGGGGAAGAAAAAGACCCAACTCTAGTCAGCAATAGCCTTCTACATGGGAGGAGGAAAATACCCAATTCAGCTCCCTCCAATCTTCCATGTCGGGAAAGGGATACACACAACTACAGGTCCCTCCCGCTATCCTGTCCTACCTAAAGAGAGAAAAGAAAAATGAGAAGCACAGGTGAAGTTCAAAGTCCAGGAGCATAGGCTCACCAAAAGACTGAGACCTAGTCATAGAACAATTGAATACCTCTCCTCCACATCTTAACACTTCCACAATAAAAAACAGTTTAGCATGTTTTGAAGACATACACTGGTAAGAAGACCCTGTGCCAGGGAATGAGGATGGGATGAAACAGGGTCCGGTGTATCCAGCCTTTTTTTTTTTTTTTAAAGATTTTATTTATTTGACAGATAGAGATCAGGTAGGCAGAGAGGTAGGCAGATTGTCAGGAAGAGAGAGAGAGAGAAGAGGAAGCAGGCTCCCTGCTGAGCAGAGAGCCCGATGTGGGGCTTGATCCCAGGACCCTGGGATCATGACCTGAGCCGAAGGCAGCAGCTTAACCCACTGAGCCACCCAGGCGCCCCTGTATCCAGCCTTTTAAGGTCAGGATAAATAATTCGGATTTTATTCTAATTTTTATTGGAAGACTCAAGCAATTTTTAGCAGGGAGATAATTTGATCTGATTTGTCTTTTAAGGAAGAGATGCTGACTGCTGTGTAGAGGACAGAATGAAGTGGAAAATGAGTAAGGCCAGAGACATCCTCTAAGAGTCCATGGCAGTAGTCAAGGAGGTAGGGCTGTGAACTTGGACAGCAATAATAGAAGTAGAGAGAAGCTCTTCAATTTAGAAGATATTTAAATTGACAGATGATGAAATGTGCTAAAGAATTAGATGTGAGAGATGATGGAAAGAGAGGAATCAATGATAGCTAGTAGTTTTTTGGACTGAGTAACTGTGAAAATGTATTTTTTTTTTTTTTTTTTTTACTTAGAAGGGGATTATAGAAGAAGAAGTAGATTTGGGGGGTCAGGAGCAGATCAGAATTCTGTATTGGACCTTTTAAGTTTGAGGTGCTTTTTAAACAACAGTGGATAAAGGAATCACTAATACTTTCTACACACAAAACATTTTTAAGTGCTTTCAATATACTAGCTCATTTAATCTTCACAACAACTTTGCAATAAGAGTACTCTTATCATCATTGTCTGCATTTTAAGATTTAATACTTTAACAAGATTTAATACTTAACTAACTGACCATAATAATTGGAAGAGGTCTGGTTTGGGGAGTCTGTGTTCTTAAACACTATACCATGTTAGATGGGTATGCCAACCAGTCATTAAGGAAAGGCAAAACCTATTCTTCTTATTAAAAAACAATGTACTAACACATATGACAATTTTATAGATAGAACAGATCCTTTAAAGAATGCCAAATTACCAGGGTATGTGGGTGGCTCAATCAGTTGAGCACCTGCTTTCGGCTCAGCATGATCTCAGGGTCCTAGGATCAGGCCCTTCATTAGGCTCCACACTGGAGTCACTTCTTCCTCTTCCTCTGTCCCTCCCCCTGCTTGTTTTTTCTCTCTCTCTCTCTCAAATAAAAAATATAATCTTAAAAAAAAGAATATAAAATTACCACACTGATGAACAAGAAATTGAGTTATCTCTAAAATTATTATCTCAACTTGATTTCCTAAAGACTTTTCTCCAAAACCTGTAACAGAATAAATGTTCCTAGTATTACATGAGCTTGAAAAAATAGAAAAGTGAAATATGTTACTATCCCTTTCACATTAAGGAATATATTTTGCTTTAGTACAAAAGTCAAAGAGGTCAAAAATTATATAATTCAACTTTCTCTATGAATATTTTAATGAAAACTATAAGATTTTAAAATAGAATATATAACATTGGAATAATTATCTGCTGTGACCTTGTGGTCTAAAAAACAAGCTTGTATAACATAGGAAAACTGTTAGCAAAATCCCATGCATTAGCAGGAAAATTTAAAAAAAAATGTAATTAGGTAACAATCATTAAAACGTTAAAATGATCACATATTTGTGTATGATTTTATATAAATAAAGAATTTCCTCAGCATTTAAAACCAGGGAGACAGAAGTCTGTGTCAGTGGGAAATATAGATGGTTCAATCTAATAGAAGTAGAGTTCAAGATGATGGAGTTCTCATATACTATGCTAGAGTTTGAATTTTACTCTGGGAGGTAAAGCAGAGCCAGTGATAAGCGGGGAAACCTAGGAAAAGAACAAATAGTGAGTAGTCAAAACAAACAGGTAACAACTCATGGGACTGGAACAGACTTGCTTATTCAGGAAGGGGAAGGGTTTTTATCCCAAAGAATGGTTAGTACAACAGATTACACTAAAGTCAACAATCTTCTAGAGATTAAGATCCAGGCTGTTAAAAAAGCCTAAGGTAAGTAAATAACTTTGTATTTTACTCCGATTAAATTAAAAGCCTTATATCTATTTTAGATTGGCTAAAAGAATTAATGAAATGGGGTGCCAGAAGGCAGAAGGGTATTTAAGAAGACACAAATTCACTCTTCCTGATACCTCAATACTTTGATATATTTCCTTTTATAAACAAAAAATGATAAACTTTTTTTAAATTAAAAAAAAACACAACTAAACTAAATAGATATGGCAAATCAGAACGCATACTGGACGGAGAGCCAACTATTGATTAGCTAAGCAAATTTCCATATTGCTGCCAGGTTCCTGGAGGTAGGTAGTTCATTTAATCCTCATTGACCATGAAAAGAAGTCCACGTTATTTGGTATTATATAAATGTGAAACATAGACTGGAGTCCTTTGGAATGGAAATGATTTTTTCTGATACCCAAACTTGGATTCCATTTCTTGTTCCCCAATTTCATTCTCCTTCAAGGGAGATAGCAAGATAATACAGTGGTTCTTGCCTTTTCTCTTCTGCCTTCACCAGGCACATGCACACGCGCACGCGCGCGCACACACACACACACACACAAATACAACACACCAGCAAAATATTAATAGAATTATGAGTATTCAAACTCTGTATTTTCCACATAAAGTAAGAAAATTTGGATATCTTTCTTTAAATTTAGCATAATTATGTCTTTAACTCAGTGATAAAGATTTCCTAATACCATCTGTTCTGGAGTGGTATAGTGATCTCTCAAATTTTCCTTCCTCCATTGGTTTATTTTACTTTTTAAGGATTTATTTATTTATTTGAGAGAGAGAGAGTGGGGGAAGGTGAAAAGGGAGATAAAGAGAAGCAGATTCCCCACTGAACGTGGAGCTCAGCAAAGGGCCTCAACCTCACCACCCAGGATCATAACCTGAACGATATCAAGAGTGGGATGCTTAACCGACTAAGCCACCCAGGCATCCCCTCCATTGGTTTGTTTCTAATTTAAACCACTCTTCCCTCAGAAAAGGAGATGAATATATGTGTTTAAGAAAGGTCATAAATGAATTTGGAGAAATGTACATAGATTTTTGTGTTCTTTATTTTTTTTTTACAAGATTTTATTTATTTATTTGAGAGAGAGCAAAGGCAATAACAGAAGGAGAGGATCACAGAGGCAGAGGGAGAAGTAGACTTGCTGCTGAGGGAGAAGTAGACTTGCTGCTGAGGGGAAAGCCTGATTTGGGGCTCAATCCCAGGACCCTGAGATCATGATCTGAGCAAAAGGCAGATGCTTAACCAACTGAGCCACCCAGGCTATCCTTTTGTGTTCCTTATAATCATTGGTTAAAGTTGCCTAAATTAAAGATGTGACTGGACGAACCAGGCTCCTGCCTACCTCTCTCTCATTCCTTTATCTGAGGAGTTGGATCAGGGAAATAAATTCTATACCAGGAACTACTGCTTATAGAGACACATAGTGAGATGGTGGGGGGGGGGGGGGGGGAATGCCTGACTATTAAATTGACTTTGAATTTCAAATATTTTAATCTCAATTCCAAATGTTTATATAACTAATGAAATATGTAGTTTTGTCATTTGTCATGGAAATCTAATAGAGCTGTTTTCTTTTGATTCACTAAGATTTAGGATTATTGCGTAGAAATAAGAGATGGAAACTAAAACTTTATGCATAATAATATAAAGCACTATAGTTATTGTTTACAAAGTTTTCTGTATAGATTTTACTATATTTGCCCCCCCCCAAATGCTTCTCTCTTTAAGTGTGGATTTAGACTGCCATATTTTTAAAATTATTGTTTATCCTTGGGAGGAATAAATGTGTGTATGTGTGTTTATTCTGGTATCCATGGGAGACCTTGTGCCATAGGAAAAATTCAAGAATATATTATCCAAGAACCTTTGGATTGTGACAGGAAATCAACTCAAATTGGCTTAGGTTAAAACAAAAATCTTGGTTTCCATACTGAAAATTCCAGCACTACCAACTTTAATCATGTCTGGATCCAAGAGTCTCAAATGCCATCATTAGAGCCAATCTATCTTTATATCTCTGCCCTGCTTTCCCTTTGATTGGCCTTATTTTTATGATTTTATGTGCCTGATGGAAGCTCAGACTTACTTCATCCTCTCTGCTAGCACTCTTAGAAAAAACTCCCCAAACCAAAATATCATTCTGAGTTGCTGCAGAAAAATTCCTAGGATTACTTTGATTAGAGCAAAAGGGGATTAATCAATCACCATGGCCTGACCACAATACCAATTGTCCAGATCTGGGTCATGAGCTCACCTCTGATTCCAGGGGTTGGGCTAGCCCCACCTAAACCACATGGAATGAAAGTGGGTGGAGGTTGATCCCCAAGGAAAGTCAAGACACTATTATAAGATTAAGGAGAGTGATACTAGGTATGCAGAAACAACACAGGTCCACCCAACAGCCTGTGCTGGTTTCGCTTCATACGCTTCATACTGGCTGCAAGGGCTGAATGGTAACCAGACTGAAGGAGTCACCATACACTATTTTCTGTGGCCCCTCCTCCCTGCAAATGCAGCTCCCACTTATTATTGTCATGGTCTTACTTTGTACTCCTTATTTTAGGATTTGGAAAATGCCCTGTGGGATGATTATTACAGCCCTAGAATGCCCAGATTAAGAAAAAGCCATGGGTAAAACCAATCCACATAGGTATCAGGCAATTTTTTTGGGAGAAAGAGAGAACTAGAGAGTTTTACTTGGAACAGTCCCCAAACTTGCAGCAAAATCCTTAACAGCCGTAAACTTTGTGGTGAGGTATTAATGGAAGGAAAGTGACAGATTAGTGATGGAAAGTGTGGCCCTCTGGAATCAGCACCATACCACCAAGGAAGACCCAAGTTTCAGGTGGTAAACGGCAGTGAACAGAGCAGTGACCAAAGGCGATGCAGAAAGCAGAGCTGAGAGGAGCGCGTGATAAAGACAACAGCTGCCAAGCGGATGACTCAGGAGTTGACATGGGACAAACCCTCTTGTTCTTTTATTTTCCAAATAAACTAGAAGGTGACCCTTAGATGCAGGAGGATGACATTTCAGTTACACAATCATAAAAGCCCAAAAATTAGAAGCAACAGCAAAAGGTACAATGTGTTACTATTTTCAGATGGGAAAATGGGGTGGGATGACTATTTCACAGTGACTATTTTAAGCTGTGAAGGCATAGCACAATATTGCAAAGTGATCTGGCATTTTAATAGGCCACAATCAAATGTTCATTAAAAATTGGAAGCTTGGGTTTCCTTGCATGAAAATTGTCTTCATCTGCTCTTCAGATGTAACTTTCTTATCCTTGCCACCTTCATTCAATATTGTACTCCTCAGTTTTCTAGACTGTACTGGTTAAAACTAGATTGAGGCCTGGGGGCAATTCAAGAACTTGGTGGAAATGTATAAATAATGGTGGCTTTTTGTACCCAAACATTATAAAAAATTATGAACGTAATCATGAAATAGTCACTTGCATTCAGCAATGCACAATGTCCTTTGTGTGTGTGATAGGTGAAGAGCTTAGGAAATCAATTAAACATATCCTTGACCCTTTGGGAGTTTCTAAGACCCTAATGCAGATTTAATATGTTAAAAGAACATGCATTGCAAATGTGTACTAATGAGAATAAGTGATAGAGAACAAACGTAATGAAATTTTTTTTTAAAGATTTTATTTATTTATTTGACAGACAGAGATCACAATTAGGCAGAGAGGCAGGCAGAGAGAGAGAGAGAGAGAGAGAGAGGAGTTAGCAGGCTCCCCACAGAGCAGAGAGCCCCACACAGGGCTGGATCCCAGGACCCTGGGATCATGACCTGAGCCGAAGGCAGAGGCTTTAACCCACTGAGCCACCCAGGCGCCCCCGTAATGAAATTTTTAATGTTACTTTGCAATATTTGAATTTTAAGACAATGGCCTCAGTGAGTGTCTGGTCTTTGTCGGAAGTTAAAGAGCTTATAGGTAATAGGATTATGGACCTACTTTCATCTGTGAGAACTCCTTCTGGGGTAAATGAAGAGCCAGTATCTTCTTACCCTCTGGGCTTCTTCCACTGGAGTATCTGTACTGACCATAGGCTCTCCACTGAACTTTGGATCTGGCTGTGAGCAAGTAAGACCAAATCAAACTTCCAGAGAAATTGTCGACAATTTCCAGCCGTCATTAATGTTCAGTGCTCCCTTGGATTTTAGCCACATTCTTACCTTTAATCACTGGACACCCTTAGGATAATGCACCACACCTGGGACTGGGGATAATTTACCACTTGCAGATGGGTTAGTACTGCAGTTCACTTAGACAGATTTTTGCATTTATTCTGGGTCCCAGAGGCCTTTCTTTTATAGTGTAGTTATATCCACTAAAATTATAACTTCCAAAATTCTGTTCTATTTTATTGCTCTTGCAAAGTATTTATGACCTCTACTGCTTAAGTGGACATTTTTAGAGATTTACTGCTGAAAGCTTTCAGGAGAACGGCACAAAATTGGTGCTGCTGGTGCTGAACTATTAGACTGAGATTCTGTAAGAACTTTTTATACGATGCCAATGGAAAGTATATTCAGGTTTAGTTTCTGGTACCTTAAGAGCAAATCATATTGAAATTGAAATATGGGAAGTTTATTTTGTGGTGCATCACCATCCAGTAGATTTAATATGCACCTCATATTGTACAAATTAAGGTGTTAATTTTTTTCTCTTTTTTTTTTCATACGATTTCGGGTAGCCAGATATTGAGCTATTTCCTAATATGTTAGGAAACTGGTTAGTTAATTAAGACTTTTTAGGGACGCCTGGGTGGCTCAGTTGGTTAAGCAGCTGCCTTCGGCTCAGGTCATGATCCCAGCGTCCTGGGATCGAGTCCCACATCGGGCTCCTTGCTCCGCAGGGAGCCTGCTTCTCCCTCTGACTCTGCCTTCCACTCTGTCTGCCTGTGCTCGATCTCGCTCGCTTTCTCTCTGACAAATAAATAAATAAATAATCTTTAAAAAAAAAAAAAAAAAGACTTTTTATGTTTTTATGCTTATATTCAAGAGAGACCTCTTTTGGCAACCCCGTGTTCACTTTTCATATCAGTTTCCTTTTCTGCTAAGCTACTCAGTGTTCTCATATAGCCTGGCAGGCAGAATTTCCAGGAAGTATTACTGGGGAGAGTCCCAGGAAAACATGGGCAAAGAATTCTCTGGGTTGAATTGCCCTTTTCTGCCAGATTGAGGGATTTTGCACAATCTAGACTAGAACACATAAGAGAAAGGCGTATTTGTTTCAACCATACCTAAAGGCCTGGGCTAAGGAGAGGATTGGCTAGAGAAAAGCAGAGACCTTGCCACATTTTTGTCACCAGAGAAGAAACAACTGGTCTTGTCTCCTTAGATTCTCAGCATCTCCTGGTCCCTTCATCCTTGTTATGACACTTCCATGGGCCAGTATTGTACCCTTGTCCTGAATATACAGATATGTGAAGAAATAAGAATATTAAAAGGGCATGCTTGTTCTTTAGGACTTCTGGGGACTACAGGCTGTGAACACTAACATATACAACATGCATATACACACACACAGACACACACACACACACACACACACACACACACACACAGGGCTGGCTATCTATACCAATGCACCATACGTGGATATTTTCAACCAAACAACTACAGAAATTCCATCTGACAATAATTTCTAAGTAATGCTGTATGTTTTACTGATACTATTGGCTGTGACATAATAAAATTTAATAACAGACCCAGTCCAGCTGAGTCACTTGCTGACACTACTAGCCACTCAACTGTCCCAGCTTTAAGACTGAAAATGGCCCTTCCAGATGCTCAGGTCACTCAGGGCCATTTTTCTAAGAGTTGCATGGATTCACTGCCTTCCACAGAACCAGAAACAGAAACTTCCAAGCATCACTCATTTAGTCATATTAGGGAGGCTGGCCCGGGACAGGGGTGGGAGGGAGGCAGGGGAGGAGAAGATGAAAGAGACATATTAAACCTATTTGGGCACATGGTTTCTCAACTACCCCACCTCTTCCTCTAAATGTCTGCCTCCACCCATACTCCCTCTACTGCAGCCACAGTGAATACTACTTCCTGAACACATGCTTTTGCCTGCCTCATGCTCTAGAAAACACGATTTATTTCAGGCTGGGGAGTACCTAGCTTTCCTTAGGGACTTACTGAAGTGCTAAATCCTCTGTGAAAATGTCCCTGCCTTCCCAGCAGAACTCATCACTCCTTCTGTGAGCCCCTAGTACTTATATTCATTAACTCAGGCTCTATTGTAATGTTTCTGGGCCTTTTTCAGTTTTTTTCCACCAGATTATAAACTCTTCGAGGTCAAGAATTATGCCTTTTTTCATCTTGATAACCACTTCTCTATTTTCCTGGTCCCAAAGTCTAATACAATGAAGGCTTAGCCCAGGGAAGGTGTTACAAACAATGTATTGAGTGAACTGATGACTGAAAAATGACCAAGGAACCAGAATAAGGGAAGGATAACACATACTCTCCAGTATCCAGCCATAAATCTGAAATTGCTTAGTCTAAGAATGCTTGGAGCCTGGTTGATCAGAAGTACCCAAAAGATGCCAGGGCTGGTAAGTCCTTTTCTTTTTCTTATTATTCTTTTCCTTTTTTAAACTTTAGCACTAAGTAATGCTGCCTTAATTCTAAGCCTATTTTTCCTATATTCTCTATTATTTTTCATCTCAGGTCTCTGGAATTTTCCTTCTGTCTTAGCATGTTTAAATTTGCAGACAATCTGTGGAAGGAATTCAAAAGACTCAAAAGTTCAGGGATCCTAAGAATCTGCTATCTTGAGCCCTCCTGTCTTCAAATACTTGATCCTGCAACACTGAGCCCAGAGTATACACTCAATGAATCTCTTTGGAGAAAAGAGGATGGACAGAACTCAAATGGTGCCCAAGGAGAGGCAGTCATGGATCATGGAGATGACCAAAAGAGGTCACTTTTATTTTCAAGTAAGTTACCAAACCACTGTGACTTAACCTCCCCCTCCCCTTTTTTTTTTAAATTATGTGACTAAATAAATTAAAAAAAAAAAAGAATGTAAAAGTAACAAATGAGAAATAAATATATTTCAATTTCAAGCTGACAATTTTGGGGTGTTTACTATGATGCTGCCACTATATTCTGGGTATTTTATGTATATTATATGAATCAGCTCTTACCACAATACAATGAAGAGATTTAGCCATTTCTCCATTTTGCAATGAGGGAATTGAGGTAGACAGAAAGGTTAAGTAAGTTGCTTGAGCTTATGCTAGTTGGTAGGTAGTGGAGAATGGTTTCAAATGTCTGCCATCTTAAATCCATGCAGTGTCTCCACATATTAGCAAAAAGCTAAATTGTAATACAATATTATAAAAGCAATGTTTACAGATTAATGTATTATTTATGCATAACTTCCTAGGAGCATAACTACCAGCAACATGTCATTATGTAAGGATTAAATAAGCTATTATAATTTTAATTTTAAAGAATATAAGAATCTATGTATAAATGACCCATGTTCATAATTTAAAGCTCATGCTGCATATTTTCTCAGCTTGGTCAGACTCTATGTTTACATTTTATAAATGCTGAAATTAAGGAATAAAAATGTTTGATGAATGGGCATTTTTTTAAGTCAAAATAAAACACCAGAATTTCTGATTCCAGATTTCTCTGTCTTCAGGGTCACAAATCTGTGTTTGTGTTTATGTTGTTTGACTTCTGTACAGGTACTAACATCTTTAATGTGAGTATTGAAGAATTTTTACCTTCCAGTAACTGAGCAGTATTACCTAATGATGCTTAGAGGACTCACTCTGTAGATTTAAAGGAGGTGACTGAGATGTTCTTAAGAATAGCTAAATTAATTATTGAGTGCTTCTTATGTATCAGGAACCACTCTAAGTTGTATTTATGTATTAACTCCTTAAATTCTCTAAAAATTCTAAGGAGTACTTACAACTGTTATTTTTTAAAAAGGGAAACTAAGGGTGAGATAAGTAACTTGTCCAAAGTCACATAGCAAATAAATGAAGAGGTCAGAACCAAGACTGGAATATTGGCAGCATTTGGTCCAATCATTGTACATACTACTTCACTATGCTAGATTAACAACTTTTTGTTGTTGGAAAAACTTAGCTACTGTGAAATGTAATTATTAGTCCAACATTTTTGTTAGTCACACAAATGACCAAAGTTATATCTCAGAATCTGGGAGTCTTTATTGTCTAGAATAACAGTCAGTGTTTCAGTATCACTTATTGACAAGCAACAAAAGTTTTATACAGTCTTTCAGGAGATTCTGGATTTTAAAGCATGAAGCTTTTGAGTTTTGGTAAGAATAAGTGCTTTAAAAGTCTATTTTTTTTTCTTCCTTTTATAGTAAATCCCAGACTAAGAGACTATGGGTATTCTGAGCTATCTTTTCACTCATGTTATTGCAACTAAGCTGTTAAAGGGAAAGTGAACATATTTAAGAAACGTTTTTACACCAAATTATTATTTCTATCAAGAATATTTTCAAGTCACACATCTTTAATTGGAAACAGAAGGGATATGGGCTTTAGCACAGTGGCAGTGGGAATGGACTAGCACCTACCTACCTGTCAAGTCTTCTCTGGTACCCTAGTAGACACCATTTCCATGATGAAGAGCATCTTCACCTTCTTTTTTATTTCATTCCCCTTTTCGGCCTCAAATGGTTATTCATCCTGCTCTATTCCTGGTCTTTAATCTCACTCTAGCTAGGTAGGGCAGGTCATCTTTGTTAGTCAAAGACCAAGAAACATTTGGAGCTTTGTGGATCATGGCAGCTAGAGGGCTGAAGTGGGCATTCTTGGAGTGATGGAAAAAGAAGTAGGTCATTTATAGTAAGAATGGGATGCAACCACTTACATTTTTTTTTCTAATAGCAGGACACTTTGAAATTTGTGGATGAAGAGAAAGAAAAGAAATTTAAGCCAAAAAACTAGGTTAGTTAAAATGGGTTGGAAAAAAGGAAAATATATATGGACAGATCATGGGTGAGAAAGTGGAGAAATACTACAAGAGTTTTATTAAATATAGAATCAGGTAAAAGTGAAAGAGATGGAAATAAGGATAAGAAGGATAACAAAGATTCAAGTAAAAAAGACATATTTCTCAGTCATTGGCATCCAGGTTTAGGAGTTTATTTCAAAGGGTGAGGACAGCAGGATGACTAAGGACTGGGTGTTATAGAAGGTACCCTCTGTCAGGAAGATCCCATTCTATTCGGTTGACCACAGAAGCAGAATTAATGGACTTGCAGCACCTCTGGGACTTTGTCTCTTCTATATCTGTGTGAAAATTAGAAAAAGAAAGAATGTTGGTAACAGCTTCTTGGAAGTATATTTTTACTGAGGGTTTGTATAGGTTAAGTGAGCCATTTCTAGGGTCTCGTACAGAAACCTGGGTGAAAGGATCTATTGAGAATTTGGTCAAGAACAATTTATAAAGTTCTGATTCATGACATGGGATCTATACCATTCCACTCGATTAGAGCAATCCAGAAGTTTACCAAAGAGCTTAGCATAAAGACCTGTACTGATATTATCTGCCCCTATCCTATTGGGGCTTTTGCTGATACCTGATGAGTTATAAAAAATATCTGATATAAGAGTGTACTTTTATATAAGTTCATCCCTATATAAATAAAGTGATTTAATCCAGAATATTTTGTTCATCCTTGACTGGTTTGTGATACTATCTTAGCACAAGATGCCATAATAAAATATCATATAGAAGGTGACTTAAACAACAGAAATTTATCTCCTTTGCTCTAAAGGCTGGAAGTCTGAGATCAGGGTACCAGAATGGTTGTGTTCTGATGAGATTTCTCTCCCTGCCTTGGAGACAGCCACCATCTCACTGTGTGTTCACATGGCTTTCCTTGATGAGAGAGGGAAAGAGACAGACAGAAAGAAAGAAAGAAAGAAAGAAAGAAAGAAAGAAAGAAAGAAAAGAAGAGAGAAAGAAAGAGAGAGAAGAGAATAGAAGTTCTCTTATGTCTCTCCTTATAAAGATAACTAATCTCATCATGAGAGCCTCATAACCTCATCAACCTAATACCTTCTTAAGGCCCCACTTCCAGATATCATCACATTGAGGGTGAGTGGTTCAACATATGAAGATCTTGGGGGAACACAATTCAGTCCATAGTACTAATCTTTGGAGTGGCCTCTCTGCCCTATCATGGTCTTAGAACCTACTGAGGTATGGTGCAGTCATTATTTACTATTATATTATATGGAAAGGCAGGACTAAGTACAGATATTAGGACAATGCTTTCTTTTATCAAGAAATGCTAATAGAATAAAAAAGTACCAGTTGTGACCTTGAAGAGTGAGTTGTGCCATGTCAGCAACGGTCTAGGTGATAGCAATACAACCACTTTGCAATTTTTTGTCAAAAGGTTTTTCTTTTATTCTATATCTAGGAGCAATGATTTATACAGAAATTTGTATTTTCTTTCATTTTATTTGAGCTTCACAATGCAACATCACTGATAAATACTTGAGAACAATTATATGATCACTGATGATATCCTATAAGCCAATAAAATAATAGAGTTCCTGTTAAAATGAGTTTGATGCTATGGACTAAATCCTCCTCAATAACTTTACTGATACTTTGCTCAGAGTTTATATTTTTGCTATTGTACACTAGAGCAGTCCACTAAATTGCCTTTTTAAAATTTTTTCTTCTATCACGGGCTTGATAGCAAACACAGCACTTTTGTGTAATAACATACCATTCTATAGTGTAAAGAATAATGTTCTGTATGTTTCAGGTATTTGAGACCTATCAATTAATTTCAATAATTGTTTATTTTTCATTGGGTGTTAAACTACATAATCCTAATTGAATATATATAATTTTATACTGTACATGTTTATTTTGTACATGTACATGTTTATAATGAATAATTATGTCTGCACTTATTTGCCAAATTATTGTGCTTTCTCTTTCCCTCTCTTCT
Organism: Mustela nigripes; assembly: GCF_022355385.1. NCBI lineage: Eukaryota > Metazoa > Chordata > Mammalia > Carnivora > Mustelidae > Mustela > Mustela nigripes. The sequence continues at coordinate 76,357,670 of NC_081561.1, read as the reverse complement.
ATCAAGTGAATCATGTGTTTTTGCCATTTTTTTTCACTAGTGATTTTGGCAATTTATACAACTAATTTGTTTTTAATATTAATTATTCATAAGTCTTATGTTGAACTTATCTCTGTTTTTGCTTAGATATATAATTTTATTATTTACCATAATAATATATAATCATATCTATATATCCATATATATTCATTTAGTTGAATTTTTATACTCTCTGTGGAAAGATAAGAAACTTAAGACATTACAAATTGACTCCCTCCCTCATGCTCATACTTCCAGCCCTCTACCAAAGTTTTGTTAAAATCACCAGAGATTTTATTTCCAAAAGTTTGATCTTGTTTGGTTTTTTTACATCGTACTTCAACAAATATTTAAACTTAACTAGAATTATTTGTTTCTTTGCTTACCACTTTTTCTGATGGTCTAGTATTTCCCACTTCCTGGGCTTCTCTTTCCTGTGCTATACTTAGGAGTGATTTTTTAGAGAACAGCTGTGGGTGGTAGACTTCCTGAATCACTGGACACCTGAAAATGTCATTATTTTGTCTCCAATTTGAGTTTACCTAAGAGTAGTATTTTAGGTTTAAAACAGGTGTTTTATTGATGGCATTAAAGAAAACTTAATTCTCTTCTGGCTGTCAGTATTGCCTAGATGATTCTTGTCCATTTTTGTTAATAGCCTATTTTTTCACTCTAAAATCTTGTAGGATTTTTCTTTTGATCTTTGGGATTCTGGAAGCTCAGCATGGTGGCCTAGGTATATTTCTATTTTTTATTCATCTTGCTTGGTACATCTTTCTTGATACTCCATAAGATATTTCAGTTGTGCCAAGTAACATTTTCTTTTATAATTTATGTGATTTCCTTGTTGTTTCTCCCATACCAGCCTCTTTGATCATGTTGGAGCTCTTTTTTTTTTTTTTTTTTAAGGTAGGCTCCATGCCCAGCACAGAGTCCAGTGTGGGGCCTCAAATCCCATGAGATCAAGACCTGAGCTGAGATCAAGAGTCAGATGGTCAACCAACTGAGGCACCCAGGTGCCCCATTCTGGAGCTTTTAATAAATGGACATTGGAATTTGTTGTCCTTGTCTATTAACTTTTTTCTCATTCTTTTCATTTCTTTGTTCTTTTGTGTTCTGGGAGATTTCCCTGGCTCCATCCTCAGCTCATGGACTTACTATCTAGTTGTGCCCATTCTCTATTCTATCAATCTGCAGAGTTGTTGTTGTTGTTTTTCCACTTCAACTTCCTTAGCTTTCATTTCTACAAAGTTTATTTCCTTTTTTATGGACACAGAATTCTCAAAGAGCTGAGGATATATTAAAAGTGTGTTTTACTTATTGTATCTGTCTCTTTTTTGTTATTGTTCCCTTTTAGCAGTTATTGGTTGTTTGCTTTCTTAAAGTTTCTTGGTTTTGGTTTTCCTGAAATTATTGGCAATTCTTTTGTTTTCTGAAAATTTTGTATTCAAGTATCCCTGTCTACTAGAATATGACTTCTAGTTATGTTTATCATAATCTTTTAGTGCTTTGGGATGGAAATTATATAACTACTTACTTCTTTCCCATTTTTAAGAATAACTATAGATTTAATATTTTAAATATAGATATTTTTAGATATGGTGATATTCTTTTGTGATATTTTAGACAAAATAGCAGCTAGATCTATGTATTCCTTCTACCATAATAATCCAATCCTCTTTTAAGTATTTTGAAATTGTTAAAGATTATTATATTCTTTTTGTTACTGTATTTATGGGTAGAGACATACTTAGACATATAGACATTATTTTTCTTTTCTTTTATGGTAAATTAGGCAAAGAAGAGGTAGAAGTCTTTATCATTAAATGAAAATATAAATTACTCAAGTTATGTCTCACTTTTTAATTATTTAGATTCTTTCCATTGGATCCAGTCAGTCGTAGTCTCTTTCATGGGAGAAAAGAGAAAAAAATAAAAATAAGACTCTCTATTTTTTCCTATATGTTATGGCTGATTTGTGTGTATGCCATTCTGAGTGAATTTTGGACAACAACAGGAAAAGTGGAAGTAACTCTCAACATTTATGTGGGAATTTTCTTCCCAAATATAATAGTAAACAAAAGAAATTCTCCTTTTGGTTAACACCCACTCTGTGCTAGAACTGTGGTAATTGATAGTCTCTGCGTATATCCTCACTGTATAGATGAAGCTGTTAAAACTTGGACAGACTTCCATCACATTTATTAAGATGGCTAGTATTAAAAACAAACAGATAAACAACCCCCCCCCCCCCCCAAATAACAAGTGTTAGCAGGGATGTAGAGAAATCAGAACCCTTGTGCATTGCTGGTGGGAATGAAAATGGTGTGGGACTGTGTAAAATAGTATAGTGGTTCCTTAAAAAATTAAAAATACAATTATCATATGATCCAGCAACTCTATTTTTGAGTATATAGTCAAAAGAATTAAAACAGAGACACAACAGATATTTGTATACCCATATTTATAGCAGCATTATTCATAATAGCCAAAGGTGGATGGAACCCAAGTATCTATCAACAAAGGAATGGGTAAGCAAAATGTGGTATACATATATACAATGGGATATGATTCAGCCTTTAGAAGAAAAGAAATTCTTTTTACAAATATTGTATTTATTTATTTGACAGAGAGATCACAAGTAGGCTGAGAGGCAGGCGGGGGGGGGGGAAGCAGGCTCCCCGCCGAGCAGAGAGCCTGATGCAGGGCTCGATCCCAGGACCCTGAAATCATGACCTGAGCTGAAGGCAGATGCTCAACCCACTGAGCCACCCAGATGCCCCAAAAGAAAAGAAATTCTGACACAAGCTATAGCACGGGTGAATGTTGAGTACAGGATGCTAAGTGAAATAAGCCAGTCATAAAAATATAAATACTATATGATTCCATTAATATGCGTTACTTAGAATAGTCAAATTCAGAGAGACAAAAAGTAGACCCATGTTTGCCAACGGCTAGGAGGAGGAGGCCATGGGATGTGGTTTAACAGGTATAGAGTTTCAGCTGGGAAAGACAAAGAAGTTCTGGAGGTGGGTGGTGTGGATCGTTGTAAAACAATATTAATGTACTTAATATCACATAACTGTACACTTAAAAATGGCTAAAATGGTGACTGTTATGTTATGTACATTTCACCACACACGTACTCAGAAAGGTTTAATTCCATTCCTAAATTTCTGCTCTTGATAAATGGTAAGGTGAGAATTCCAACCCAGGTCTATCTCCACTCATTCACTCAGCAAACTACTGTGTTCCTAGTATATGCCAGACACTATGCTAGTGTTCAGAGGGTGAAAGAGAGAGCCTTACCCACTTGGAACTTACATTCAAATTGGAGGGAAGAGACAATGAGTCAAAATAATTAAAGTATACATTTTGTGGTATGTGAGAAGGTGATGAGAAGGCAAAAGGAAAATTGGAACAAGGTGGGAAGAATTGGGTCTGGCAGCATAACTAACTTCTAAACTCAGGCTTCATCCACAGACCTATGTTGTCTCTCAAGATATAATATTTCAGAAAAAAATTTGGAAGTTTTCTTTATTTTGGATGTATTTTTGTTTTGTCTGTTTTCCCGTTTCCTGTAAGTAAGTTATTAAGAAAGTAAAAATAAGGAATGTTTTATTTCTCTTCAGAATCAGACTAGAGCTCTTTATAACAATGCATTGAAATAATATTTCTTTTGTAAGAAAACCTCAGTGTGTAGGTTATTGTCTGTCTTAGAAACCTAGAAAATAAAAGACATGTGAAGCTTGGAGAAGACTCATACACCGTAAATGGGAAAAATGTTTTGAACAATACATAGTAATCCATCTGTATGAAAACCCTAGATCTGGATTTTGCCAATTGTGGATTTTGCCAATTCTGTGGCCTTTAGCAAGCCAGACTTTCTCATAAGTGAAATGAACATTAAAAAAATCAGCTGTATTCATTTTACAGGGCTACTGTGATCATCAAATAACATAATATTAGAGAACTAGTTTGATATTTGTCAAGCACTATGTAAAGATGACTTAGGCAGTGGTAATAAAATTATTACAATGTGATTTACTTTTCACTGAATATGAAGAGCGGATTTTGGAAGACCCACAGCTGCTCAAAAAGCAAACCAAGGCCTTAAACACTCACATCACAAAGGAAAGAATGAAGAATCAACTTCTTCCAAGTCAAGTGTCAACGGAAGTGCCATATTCTAACTTCACGTGATCTCTTTGGTGCAGTCTGAGGAATTGCTAATGGAGGCATCAAGTCACAAAAATCCTAATGACCAACCACTTCATGCAGACTGTATGAAGTTTTCTTGATTTTTAGAACTTTTTTTCTCTCCTGTGGAAATAATTTGTTCCCTTTCATATTTATGAGGGTGTGAGTTCAATAGTGGTGAAAATCTGGGGACCAAAAAAAAAAAAGTATAGAAACCAATGCATAATCTACATTCTGGTTTATGCATCCACTGCCAATATAACAGAGCTTTAATTTACTCACCAAATGAAAATGCTTAAGTTAAATGGGAATTAGATCACTCATTGGTGAGTAAGTATACATATGGCCTGAGGCACTGGTCCACACTGGAACCAAGTGCAGCTATCCTAGCAGGAAGTCACTGCTCCTGTGCAGTCTCCTGTCCTGAGAACTCAATTCATGATGCAACTTTAAAAAAATATCAATGCAGTGTGTGTGTGTGCACGTGTGTGTATGTGTGTATCTATAGTATCTATTATATCATATTGTAATGACACATGTTGTTGTTGGATAACCCTTGGAAGACAGAGTTTAGAATACAGAAGTCTTAGTTACCCTGTGTCCCTAGTGTTTACTGCAACACTTGAGCTGTGGATGATAGAGTATCACAGCTCTTTTCTTCTGCAGAATTCAGTGTTGCAAGTCTGAATGGTCAGTGGTGTATAGTATGACCCAGGCAACACCTGAGGGTAAAGGATAAATGCTCAGGAGAGAATTTGGGAAAGGCTTAGAGCATTCCTGGACCCAGCCAAGAAGATAAAGGTTGAGGGCATGGCTTAGCCCTCCTAAGTGTACTAGAGCACTACCTCATTTTCATATTGGTTTTTGATCGAGAAAACTCTTAGTTGTGTGTACCACAAATCAGAAACCAATGTTGGCGGAAGGAAAGCTCAAACTTAAAGGCCTATATACTGAGATGTCACAAATACAACAGCGCAAGGAAAGAAAGAACAAGCTGAAATAGAATGAGGCAGGGAAAAAGCGGAGGATGAAAGAATAACGCACCGCAAGCAAGGACAGAAATTTGGACATGCGTGCCGGCCATGCTCTATGGGCTAAAGTCCTCTATGGGTGCTTCCACAGTCATCCTTAGAGGCTTCCTCCTTATTTGCCCTGGGGCATTCTCCCCACCTCTGCTTCAAATCCTCTTGCCCTCATTTGTTTCCCCTTGTTTTTCAGATTATCCCTTTCTAATTAGCCCTTTACAAGGTTGATTTGGATGGAAAGTCTGTCCAGATCAAATGAGGTTCACCTCAAGACATGGCCTTCTGTATTTTTCTCCTTACATCTAAGCCCTATAGCTACTGGCAAGTGATATCCCTCATCTTTAACTGTTCTAAGTTCCAAGGACAGAAGAGCCCCAGTAGAGGACTCTGGACCCCTAATTCTAGTTATTTGGGGAAATCAACATCTTAAGAATTTTTTTTTAATTACATGTATATATTTAGCTGTTCATGAACAAATTAGTTCATGGGAAAAACAAATAACTTTCATAACCTCTATTTCAGGCATGATGAATTTGGTGTCTAAGTATATGAAGCTGCCCTGTAGCAGATAAGTTTATGGGTCTAGAGTTCAGGTGAAAGAGTGGGCAGAAGACATCAATTTGGGAACTATCAGATCTCTAGGTTCTATTTCCTGCTAAACTTCTCACATACTTTCATTTATCTTTACAATATACAGATATAATCGTGTCATTGCCTATATACGAAAATCTTCAGTGAATCCCCAGAATATGAAAAATAGGGTTTTAATACTTCAAAATGGGCATCAAACACCAAAATTTGGCCCTTTATAGATTTTTCAATCAAATTTCTCCACCACTGCCTTTCCACAAACATGCTTGACAATATCCCACTTTCAGACTTTTCCTTAAGTTGTTTTCTCTCTTAAGGTTGCACTTTCCCCTAAGATCCAACTTCTAAGGCCAGTCTCTTCATTGAGGTGCCTTATAATTTTTGTTCTTCTAATAAGAAAGAAATTTCTTCTGCATACTATTTTTAATGATGAAATTTTTATTTATCATGAAGCTGTTTGCCAAAAACATTTTTTCCCTCTATTTTATTGACATATTTATTTACAAACTTATGTCTGGACATTTTTATTCAATCTCTCAAGAAGTCAGAATAGCATATTTAAGATAGATTATGTGCTGTTTGGTGGCTTTCAAATTTTCAAAAGGAAAAGGTCTGGCTCCTCTAAGAAGTCTTTTATTCCTGTAAGGTAGTTAATCTGCATGAAGAAGAGACTTTGAATGAGAAATTGGAGATGAGCATGGAAAGTATACAATTACAAGTTTTATGGTAGAGTGTACCTACCAGAGCTAAGGTGAGGGAAAGTAAGTTACAACTCATGTGTAAAATTATAAGGGATAATTTAATAGATCATTAACTAATTAACTTAAAAGAAGGCTCCAGGGACCTGGGCTGTCCTTGGGGACAGAAGAGTGGAAGTGGTTATGGATACCTCAGAACTGTAAAGGAAAAAAAAGTATTTTTGTAAATAACAACAACAATAATAACAAAACCCAAAACAAATGTAGCCTATTTAATAACATGGGATTATTATAGAATATGCTATGTTTATAGAATAACCAGCATTTTGGTACAGAGGAAGTATCATGGACATAAGACAAGTTAGGTAGAGATAAGAGTTTGAGTGAATTTGTAGACCATACTAAGATATTTGGATAATTTTGATCATGGGATTTTGCCTGGTGTTATATCATATGCCTACTTTCACTTCATTAAAATTTTCCATAAATACTATTTTAATGACTATATATTCTACAAAATTAATATATCATGATTTGTTTAACGTTAACTTGAATACTGGATATTTAGGTATTTTTATGTTTTGTTTTGTTTTGCTTTTCACTATCACAAACATCACAACAGTAAACACCATTGTAAATTTGGTTTGTGCTCATCCATGTCTAGTAATTTCCTAGTATTTCTGAGGTAAAACTAGATACATATTAGGTTCAAAGAAGCCAAACATAGGAGCACCTGGGTGATTCAGTGGGTGAAAGCCTCTGCCTTTGGCTCAGGTCATGATCCCAGGGTCCTGGGATGGAGCCCCACATCCGGCTCTCTGCTCTGCAGGGAGCCTGCTTCCCCTCCTCTCTCTCTGTGTACTTGTGATCTCTGTCTGTCAAATACGTCAATAAAAATCTTAAAAAAAAAAAAAGAAGCCAAACATAAGTATGCCCCATTCCACGTGTTCATCTTTTCTTAGATTAGAAAAATTTTTGATTGTTACAGCAGTCTATTAATTAAACTCCTACTTCCAGTCTTGTGTCCCTCCAATCCATTGCCTACATTAAGCCAAAGTAAAAACTTCCCAAAATATAAATTGGGTCGATCCTCCCTACTAAACCTCATGAAAGGGTTCCTTAATGTGTCATGTATAAGCTATTCAAATTCAAGAGCATTTTAAGACCTTTAATACATATTACCAAATTGCTTACAGTAAGTTTGTAGTAACTCATACTTGAACAAGCAGTGTACAAAGCATGGATCTTATCATGCCTTCACTAACATATGGTATTCTCATTTGTCACATGTGCTGTAATGATCTATTATTGTCTGTCTCTTCCACTAGTTTATTAATTAGTTACAATTAAGAATGCTGTCATCTTCGTCTTTGGATCACAATGCCCAGTGCACCGCTAGTGAACAATGAGTGAATTAATACTACTTAACACAAGTACTTCATCTGTATGTAGAACTTAAGATCCTTTTATCATTCGCTCTACTGAGATTTAGGGAGAGACAGGGTCAGAGCCAGAAGCTGAAGGTTCAAATAGGGGTTGAAGTATCAGACATGTAGCCAAAGGTCAAAGTAACACACAAGCCATTAGTTCAGGACATCTGACAAAAGTCAGTCTCTTTTGGACAATTCCATTTTTGTTTTAGATTCTCTAATATGCATACTGTTTATTAAGTAATATGTAGTTATTTGACTGAAAAACCCAAGGTGAGGAGATCAGGTGTTATAGCCCCACTTCAGTTATGCTCACATGAAGACAATCTTCCCGTTGGAACTAAGTGATACAAGTTTCATATTCAAGACAGGCAGTGTGCAGGGGTGGGTCATTCACTCCTCTGAGAAACCTCCTGGGTATGAATCCTCCCTAGAGCAGTGGGACTTCCAAATTTTACCATGTAGGTAAATTACTGGGGAATCCTTTTAAAATACTAGATTCTGATTCATTCTGCCCTTTTCAAACAAGCTTCCCGGTATTGCTGGTGTTTCTGATATATGGACTACTCTTTGAGTAGGAAGACGGTGGCATATTTTCTCCTTCTTCATCTGCTGAATGAGAATCTTACTACTTACCTCAAAATATTTTTGTGAGACTTAGACATTAAAAATCTAGGTAACTGGTTAAATAAATACTTCATTGATGCTTTTTGTAGAATTATTTCATCCTTTCCAGTGGGTCTCAAACGTGCCTAGACATTAAAATCACCTGAGGAGTGTTTTAAACATACTAATGCCAGGCCTCCTTCAGACCAGTTAAACCAAAATCTCTTGGGATAGAGACCAGGCACGATTATTTTATAAAGCTACCCAGGTAACTTTATTGGACAGGCAAGCATAAGCCAATGGCATATGTCTTTATCAGCTTTCCAAATGTCTCCAAAGTTATAAGACAATTTTAGTTATCTGTGTAGCTAGGTCTCAGGGCTGTTATAATCTTCTAATATAAGGTAACTATGTGCTGATGAATTGAGGGAGCATCTGAATTCTGAGAATGGGCCTCCAGACCCTCCTTTTACATATAAGGTTCTTTGGAGAAGTATAGGGAAGCACCTCAAGGGGGTCCACTCTTTGGGCATCTATAGGGATCTCCAGCTCAGCAGAGCATCAGAAATCCGACTTACCTCTGGGGCTTTGCATGTATGTGGATTCCCAGACCCTACCAGTGGGTAGACAAAGCTCTGACATCTGGCTGTTATTTTCATTTTAACTCCTTTTAAACGTTTCTTAGGGATTCTGATGCCCCGCTGAGTTCAAAATCACAATGTAAATACATGCTAGAGAAAGAGAAAGTGAAATTCATCTACTATGATAATATATATATAATATATAGTATGATAATATATAGTATAATATATATATTATATATAATATATATAATATATAGTATGATAGTACTTCTAATAGTGAACAAATTCTGGCTGTATCTTTAATATCACAAATAATAGTCATTTCACTGGGGAAAGAAAAACAAGCTGTCTGTTTGGTCTCAAACAGACAAAATACAATAATTAACAGATTAATCACTTTTTACCTAATTTGGAGGACTCTGCCTGCATTGCTGTGACTAACGTTCAGGCTCTGAGAGATACGTAAGTCTTCCTTGATTGTGACTTTAGCTTTGTGTGCCTTGAGTTTTTGAGCTTATATTGTGTATTGATAGGCCTCATAGAAAAAGGCTGAAAAGTGTTCTGTTATGCTTTAACTATAAAGTACCTTTTAAAGAACTTTCTCTTTTATGGGAAAATCTGATTGAAGTGTCTCGTGGTGATCAAACACAATTATTTACAGAGGAGTATATTGCTTCAGAAAGTATAAACCACCAATGACAGGGTCCTTGACCTGAGAAGCTTAAACTTTAAAATAGGGGTAAACACATGTAAGATAACAATAAAATAGAGTTGGTCTCAAGGTTGTAGAGGGGATCAGCCTGGAGACTGTGGGCAAGCTGAGTGACATTATTTACTACCAGTGCCTCAGAAAGTACACTGACTTCTAGAAAACCTGTAGTAACTTGGGGACACAACAACAATGGAGAATTTGAGGTTTTGGTTTTAGGCTTTCACAGAGAAAGTTGAAAACAAAATGATCACTTCAAAGTGTGGTTTCTTTTAGCTTCAGTTAACATTCTGGTGATGAGACTTATCACTATTTAGGCCAGGTTAATGGCTAATTTGGTTTTGAAGGTCTTATGGGTGGGTTGTTTTGTGATGCCAAGGCTTTTTCATAGGTCCATTTAATGTCCAATGTTTTCTTTGTTAGATGAAGAGATTTATATTTTATTTAACTTTTCTTAACTAATGCAGCCCAATATAATATATTAAATAAATATGATAAAATTTAATCAAATGCTTATCAGTCTCAATTTCATTTGCAATTAGTCTTTCTGAGTATTTTGGCTTTGGCTCCATAACATTAGTATAGGAAGGAAAATATAGTCAAATCCCTAAGCGATATTTGCTCATTGATAGTTTAATGTGTGTTTATTTTTCCTTCCAGATTTTTATTTCAGAAAATAAATCCTGGATTATGCTCTCAAAGGAATTATAACTATTTGTGTGTATCTATTCCTTAAAACCCTCTAGGCCTTTCTCCCCTGTCCTTGTGGTTCTTATAAAGGTTTAACAACTGGCAGCCCTGGAATCTGATGACCTCTTTCTTTCCTTTGACTAGATAAGGTAACACAGCTGCTAGTAAATTTTCCCACAGACTCTGCCAATGGCACTGGTGGGGAGGGGTGTACCTCTGTGGACGGAGAGGTAATCTGATCCTCCCATGGATCAGACGTGAGCCTTGTCAGAGTTGAGACTGTGTGCTATATTAAATTACACTCAGTGTTTTCTGTTCTACTCCTTGAACTACTGTTCACAGAGACCACCCAACCTACAGCCCTTTCTTGAGCCCATGGGGAACCCAGTTATAACTGCCCGCATTGCCACTGAGCCAGCAGGCCGTCGGGAACTGGCTTCTTCAGAACCCACTGATAATGTTTCTGGCAGAACAATTTCACATTTCCAGTGAAATCTCATCACATAAGAAAGTTAATAATCTTTGGTGAGAAATGACTTGTGCTATGAACCTGCAGAGCAGGAAATTGAGAAGCAGTCAGGCAAAGTTTAGAGATGAGCAGTTTGGTTTTGGTGCATTGCCTTTCCTTAGCCAGCCCTAACTATAAGCTACTCTGTGTCTATATTTGTAGGTTCTTTGCCCACCCCCCTCCCCACCATCCTTCAGTTCACTGATTTTCAAACCCTAGTGTGTGGCCGACTCCAATTCCAGGGCCTCCACAGAGATCCTAGAATCCATGGAGAGATTTTGATTCAGAAGTCTGGTGCTACATGTTTGACAAACAGACAGGTGCTTATGACTCACATGATCTAAGAATTACATTTTGACAAAGGCATTAGTAACAAAATGCTATCAATCAATCCTCTCCCAACATACTTCATAGATTATTTATATTTTACCGTGAATTAATGTGTGTTCCTACTCTCAAAAAATAAAATTTTATTAGGACATATAAGAAAAAGACCTAGTCCGAGATAGATGTACAAAAACAGTAATACAGTTAACCATGTAAAACTTTTGACTCCTCCAAAACTTAATTATTAATAATCTTCTATTGACTGAAAGCTTTATTGATTGCATTAACTGTCAACACATATTTTGTATATGTATTATGTACTGTATTCTTACAATATAGTAAGCTAGAGAAAATAAAATTTTATTAATAAAATCACAAGTAAGAGAAAATACATTTATAGTATTATACTGAATTCATAAAAAAGTGTGTATATTTGGACCTGTGCTGTTCACACCCATGCTTTTCAAGAGTCAACTGTATAGACTGTACAAGCTAGATAAATTAACAAATGGGTCATTTAATATTAAGAATTGTGGTCATGGAAATCTTCCTAATGCTTTAATTTCTTTATTTTTGGAAAAGTTACTTTTGAAACAGAAAATTTTAAGTGGGAGGAAACTGGTGATTTTTGCCTACAATCCCAGCCAATGGTAGAAATGAGTTTGTTAATGGCTCCTTTTATGAAAGCAGAATACATTAAGTACAAGTTACACGTAAGACATTTTTGTTGTTCTTGAAGTCTCTTCATATATACTCTGGTCAGAAATTAAGTGTTCACCATTTGTAAATTTCTCTAAAGCAATAGAACATCTGAAAAGGAAAAAGGACATCGTCTAAAATTAAGCTCAAGGAAAACACTGGGGCTCTTTGAAAGTCAATGCACTGTTACAAGGTCTAATGAGGGATTTAAAGACATTTTAAGATGGCTCAATTTATTACAACAGCAACAACTGGTACTGCTACTGCTACTTTTGCTACTCATGAGGGGTTTTTAGGTACATAAATATAAAAATGTACAACAGTACAATTTTACTTAAGTCAAAATAGAGTAGTAGAAAGATTCTAAGGCTGTGAATCAGGAGACATAGTTTCGAATACCAAGGCTGGAATTTTCTGGCTGTATGACCTTGAATAAATAAGTTATTTTTTCCATATCCCAGTCTTCTGTAAAATAGAGCTAATAATATTTATTCATTCTATCCTAAAGATTTATTAGGAAGGTAAATAAATGTAATAGTAACAATCTTTGCATATTAAGTAATATGTTTGAATGTAAGGTATGATTTTTAAAATATGTACATCCAGGTATATATATATACATGTATTTTTTCCCCCCTGCAAATCCATAAAGTAAGCTATGTGATGGAATTCAGCCTCTTGCACAGAGGCTTTCTACTCTTTGGTTCTCTTGGGTGTACTTTTCTCCTATCCTCTCTTCTCATGATTGGAAATCATAATCCTAAATGAAATTAGTATCAGCTTAACTGGGTTTTTATAAATACTATTATAAAGATATGCAATTACATTATAGAAATGATTATTAATAGGTGACATTGTATCAAGGGCTTTACTATTTTCTAGTGATTTCTTTATATTAAATGACAATGTTAAGTTTTAATCAAATAATAAGAAAAGTTAAAATTTAAAAAGTATTTTATTTGCATAAACATATTTTCTTGAGATATCTGTCTAAAGAGAGTGCTTCAGGTTCATGAACCTGGGATTTCTGTCACAAATGAAAGGATTTGTATTAGCAATGGCCATTTTTAATTGGGTCAGGAAATTTTAAACTAAGATACGGACTTGGTTACCTTTTTTTTTTTTTTTTTAAATACTGAACAACTACTATGTGCAAGACACCATGCTTGAGAATGTAGGGGATATAAAAATATTTAAGTAGTGTTATGAGTGAAAAGTACCTTGAGTGAAACTCAAATAAAGAGAAACAGGAGTTCAAAAGAGTGGAGTCTCTTCAGAAACTTGGAAGGAACAGCTGTTGATTCAGAGATGCTAATTTGAACTCATTTGTAAAGAAAAGAAGCTTCAGACACATGAGGAAGTAAGAAAGGGCATGCTAGGTAGAGAGAATATTAGAAGCAAATACATAGTGAAGGAATAGTGAAGAGATACATTAAAAAAAAAAAGCCACAACAATCCATTTTACTCATTTCCATTCAAATTTTAAAGTGCCGGAGGAACCCGTTTTTAGTTTGCTGATCACTCGCTGCTATGATCTGAATGTTTGTGTCACCACCAAAATTTATATATTGAAATTCTAACCCCCAATGGGATGGTATTAGGAAGTGGGGCTTTGGGGAGTTTATTAGGTCATGAGAATGGAACCCTAGTGAATGGGATTAGTGCCCTTGTAAAAGAGACCCCACAGAGCTTCTGTGCTTCTTCCACCATATGAGGACACTGAAAATACGCTGTCTATGAACCAGGAAGCGAGACTTCACCGCATACTGAATCTGCTCGTGCCTTGATCTTGGACTTCCCAGCCTCCAGAACTGCGAAAAATAAGTTTGTTGTTTATAAACCACTGAGTCTAAGGTATTTCGTTATAGCAGACTGAATGAACTAAGACATTCACATTTATAATGTTCAGGGGAAAAAAATCATCTAATTAAAAGTCAGGGGGAAAAATATTGACTCTACATTTTAAATCTGCTTCAAATAAAACAGTTTTGTTATAAATACTCAATTTGAGCTATTTAAGAAAACAGTTTCCCAGCTATTAGAGACACTGTAATAGAACACATACCAGAAGTTGCTGGAGCTGCTGCTTTCTGTCCTGACCTTAGTATGTGAATCTGGGCAGATCGCTTAACTTGCTGAGCCTCATTTTCCTGAGGTGTGTGGGGTTGTAGGGGAATTGAGCTAAATGGTCTCTAGGATCCACCCCAGCACTAAATATTTACAAATTCTTATTTCCAGCATTTGGAGTTATTCATACATTTTAATGTTTAGTTTCTTTTTTTCTCCAGAGTCACTAATGTCAGTCCACTTAACTTTTTCTTCCCCCACCCCAAAACCACACATCTTTCCACGGCTTACTAGTATTAGAGATATTATTAAACCAAATTGGGTAGGCTAGATATCAATCTATAAGAAATCCTAGGTTTACCAAAGGAAGACACAAAATGAGTAGGTATCACTTTAAGGTATTTGCACATACAGGTTATCCATGTGATAGGAGATCTTAGGTGCTGGGAAGATGGGCTTATTTGGATAGGAGTCTCTCCATACTCAGAAAGAGATGCTGAGAGCATCCTCTTGTTTTCTAATGGAAGATCAAAGATCCTTTGAGTTTTGAAATTGATTCCTAATTCAGACTACAGATAATATTGAAGAACTAGGAATAAGGAAAGGTATAAATATATTAATAAATTGCTAATATACAGTAAAGCTTATAGTGTACTAGGCATTGTACCAAACAGATTTGTTCTCATTTAATTGTCCTAATTACTGTATGAAGAAGATATTTGTATCAGTCCCATTTTACTGATGTGGAAGCTGAGACAGAGAGCTTCAGATAAATTGCCCAAGAGTAAATATTGGCAGAGCCAAAATGTAAGACTAACTCTAGATTTTTTCTCTTTATTGCTTTATTATAATCCCCTGTATCATTTAATTTGATAGCAAATGGGGACCACAAAATATGTTTGCTTGTTAGCTAGAAAGTTTTTTTGCTTTATGCTTGGTCTCATAATAAGCTTTACCTATACTATTTTAAAAAGATGTATGTATTTATTTGTGTGTGTGCATGTGGGCAGGAGAGGGAAGAAGGAGAGGGAGAGGAAGAAGATCCTGAGTTAGACTCCCTGCTGAATGGAGAGCCGGGCAGAAGGCTCCATCCCAGGACCCTGAGATCATGACCTGAGCCAAAACCAAGAGTCAGATGTTTAACCAATTGAGTCACCTGGGGCCCCTCACTTATGCTATTAAAAGAAGAAAATAAGGTATTGAAACCCCAGTCAAGAAATAACCTTAATGACTAAACCAACATAGTGTATCGTCAGAACACATTCTCTGTTCTTGTCCTTTTCTTTCTATTTTTACTCACTATGGCCTCATTCCATTGCACACCTAACCCCCAATATTAGCCATCTTTATAGGTAGTAGAATTAACTGTGGCTTCTAATCAAACTCAGTGTTTATAGAGTGAAATGGCCCATCTAAGAGACTATAAACTGCCATGTTTCCTTTCAACAGTTTAACAAATACTGTCTTTTATTGGCTGGAAAAAGAAAGTGGCCAAAAGCATTTACACTCTTGTACCTTTTCATGTTTGAAAGTTTGAGCACAAAATGCGATAAGATGTTTTGGAATCTTTGATATCATTTCTTCCTTTAGAGCACATGTGGTCGGGCAACAAGACAGGGTATTATTTCCTTGCTGGACTCACATAGAGCCTAGTCAGCCAAGGCAATTTCACAGGGCCTGACCAAAACACCTTGGCTGCTGCCCCCACACAAGTGGGAGGTGTTTTTGGCTGCGGATGATGGCTTGAGTCAGTGATTGCTGAATGCCCTGTATTTGGTGTTCTACTTTTCATGTAAATAGCTGGGAGAACAGAGCAGGCCTTCACGATTGTACCTTTACTAACTGAGAGATTTTGGTGAATAAACATCCACCTAGCTGTTAACTCAATTGGGCTTTTTTATAGGTTAATATTTTGTGCTTTCTCATTTTGAAGTTCTAGTTGATGTTATTTCTTTGATACTCATTGATCAAATATCAATTTGATATTTCTTTCTAAGCTACTCTGATGCATGAATTCAGAAGCATGTATTTGGCACACTATTTCTCTATGATTGCTTCTTGTATTTTGTTTAGCTTTATTTTCTTAGTTTGTCAAAGTTTCTTAGGAGCATGTTCCAGATTCTCAAGACACATACTCATTTACTGTTTGCTGAGTGCTTAGTGCAATGCTGAGTGTATAACAAACATCCATTAAGTTTTTAATTGATTGAGTTCACTTGGCTATTGGCTGACTCCATGAAGTAATAAATGGATATTTAGAGCAGGCCAGTGAGCTGAGTTTGTAAAAGCACAGTGTAGTTGTCCATTGGAGTTGGGTGGGTCTTCATCCCTAGGTGGAATAATTTGATTTATGAATGTTGGCTACTGTGTTCAACCAACTCCTCACAAAAGCATGAGACTAATTGCAAGAAGGAGACTATAATTGAATCAAGAATAAAAAGCAACAGCCTACAAGTATTCTCTAAAATGGTGGTTAAGGAATGACCCTCAAGTATTTGAAAGTGAGCAGAATAGTAAAATAAATTTCTTTCTTTCTCATTCTCTCCATACCTCCCTATTTTCTTCACACACCCCCGCCCCCAGCCAACTCTTACCTCTTTTTTCCTTTCTTCAAAAAATATTGAACCCCTTCATGGACCGGATACAGTTGCTAAAGGTAATAAATACATTGGCAAAAGAGATATACCCTGACTTCTCTGCTCACATTTCAGTGGAAGAAACAGACTGGAGCTGGTAGGAGGACTTAATAAAGCAACACAGAATGAATGTGTTCTGTGAAGGGAATAGTATGTGCAAAGGCCCAGAGGTAAAGGAAGAAAAGCCTTATTAGAACAGACAAAATAATGTTAGCATATTTAGGGTCAGGAGAAAAGGTGTGAGACTTAATGTTGAAGTAGTATAAATGGACTACATTATAATGAAAAACTTCATCAATGTTACGAGGAAATTGAGATTTTATCCCTTGGGAAGGTATCAGGACTTTAAGCAAAGGAATGGTATACTCAGATTTGTGTTTTCATAGCTCAGACTGACTGGGCCAGGGGCTGGGAAAAGACAGGAAGCATGAGATAAGATATTAATTGTGAGGACTGAACTAGCTGAATGGACTTGGGGACTAGTTACATAGGGTAAGCTAAGAATATATACATTTCTAACCCGAGTCAGTAGCACCAGTTACTAAAATAGGAAGCAAAAGAGAAATAAGTTAGGGAAGGGAAATTAATGAATTTAATTTTAGCCCTGATAAATTGGAGTTGTAGAAATAACTTAAAGATCAAAATGCACCATGGACATTTCTTGAACCTAAGGAGCTTGTCATCATATTGCACATTTTCATAGGGGTTAGTTTTATATTGTTCTTTGTGACCTTCATCATTATTATTACAGTCAACATTACCTACTTGCTTTGCTTAAACAAAGGCTGTGAGGGACACAAAGGCACATAAGATATGTCTCTTCCTTTGGGGAGATCAGGGGGTGGATGGGTAGATAAGACCTACACTAAAAAACAAAAACTGACAAAATCATGTTCAGTGAAAGGCTAATATAAGTATTGCAAATAACAAGTGTTACAAGATTGCCAATAACAGAGAGGCTAAGGTGGATGAGGGAAGGTACAAAGTAAAGGTGATGTTGGTCTTGATAAGGTATAGACAAAGGAAGGTGATGAAGACAGAGATTTCTAATGTGGGGGAAGAAGTGAAGGGAAAATGGATAATTTTATTCATCGTTTTAATGTAATATATGTGCTCAAAAATAGTACTACCTATGCAAATTCTGGCCCATCATGTTTGTTGTTAAAAGAATGATAGGTTACCAGTACATATCCATTCAGGGCTGTAATTTCTACTCTGGGCATTAAGGCATTGCACCTATGTAAAAAGTTTACTAAACCAGCCATGAAATGGTTTTTCTCTTAGGAATAACCAGATGGGTAGAGATTTTTTGCATGCATTGATTTTGCCCAGCCTTTGCCTCTGATTTCTTAAATAGCACTGTGTAAGCAAGTTCACTGAGAGTTTGTTGTCCTCTCTGTAGTTATTAAAAACAAATTGCAAGTACATTAATGTGGGACCATTGGCATTGCTATATTTAAAATAGTCAAATAGAATTAAAATGCAAAACTATTTACTTGGTGAGCAAATGTAGTCTAAAGCCCCATGAATTAGAGCAATTCTGTCCAATAGAAATATTAAGAGAGCCATAAAGGTGAACCACATATATGATTTTGAATTTTCTAATAGCAACATTAAAAGAAGTAAAAGGAAACAAGTGAAATTAGTAGCACATTTATTTAACCTGATATATCTGAAATATTATCATTTTAATACCTAAGAAACATAAAAATGTATTAGGGAGATTTTTTTCACTATTTTTAACATGAATTCTGTGAAATCTGGTATTATTACATATTTATAATTACATCTAACTATCACATCTGAGTTTAGACTAGGCGCATTTCAAGTCTTAAGAAGACTTGACCACCTATGGGATACCACAGGGCTAAAGGTTAGAGTGGCAAACCTTAGATTTTCACCCTGTTATCTGAACTATGATATTCAGTTTGCCAATTACTGCACACCTCTGGTTGGCTCTGCAGATGCTTTAACTCTTTGTGAAAAGATTCTCAGCAGCAAAAGAAATAAGGGCAAAAACACAAAAGAGAATTAACTTCTCTTAAACATCTTGTGGGCTCCAGGCAAAGGGCTAGACACTTCATATTCGCTTCATCAGCTGTTTGTACTGGGATAGACATAGGCAGATAAATCTGTAAACAGACAAATAAGCAAATAAGGAAATACTTATTACACAATAAATCCAATGGACAAGGACATTGAAATTCAGAGATATTAAAAAAATTACCCAAGATTACATTGCTAGTAAGTGGCAGACCATAAATAGCATCTAGATCTATTTGATTCTGAAACTGGTGTATTTTCCACCATACTTTGCCGCTTCCTAAAGCACATCCCTGGTTTGGCTCAATCAAACATTCGGTAAACTGAACCAACATGATTTCGCAGTGGAATACAAGGTCTTGGCAAGATCTTTTAATAGAAAAGATACCAAAGAAAAATTATTTTAAAGAGATGTTGCTGGATCTGGCCCCTGATACATCCTGAAGTTTAGTGAGGAAAAAGCAGTTCCATTGGATTACTCAGAAAAGGCAAATGAGAATTTTGAGGAGGAATACAAAATGAATGGATTGGGTCTGAACAAAGAGTAAGGAAATCTCAACCTTCATACAGATTTCGCATTCAGTCCACTAATGCACCTTAAATTCACTTAGGAGATTTGCTATTCCAAACATGTGAGGAATGAAAGGTATTAGTTAACATACAGCAGAATCACCCAGAAACTGATCAAATACAAATTCCTAGACCTCACCTCTGGAGATTCTCATTCAGTAGATCAGAGGAGAGACCTGATGATCTGTATTTCTTTTTTTCTTCCTCCCTCTCTCCCTCCCTTCTTCCTCCTTTCCTTCCTTCCTTCCTTATTCCTTTCTGTGTTTCTAACAAGCTCTAAGAAGTTGCTGTTGCTGCTGGTCTTGGGACAACACTTGTGAGATGTACTGGTCTCGATAGTGAGGATGGGTAAGGCAGTAGAATTATAAAGTCATTTTGTCTTTAGCTCTCTGAAAGCTGTTTCTGAATTCCTGACCTTTTCTCTTTTTGATTCATTCTTCCTGAACTCCATAGATCCTAGTAAAGATTTCAAGTTGTTCAAAGAAAAAGCAGGCCCAACTTCATAAGAGCTTAATTCCTATTTGGATACTGACTCTATGGCCTTAGATCACTATATGACAGAGGTATATTCAGTGCTGGTCAGTCAAAGTAGAAGAAAGTGTAAAGACATTATCAATGAGTTCTAGAACCCCCAAATTTATACTAGTCCCCTGCTCTGGAATATTTGTATTTCAGAACACTGAACAAATAAAATATTAAATAGATAAATGCAGTGGTCTCTGAAGAATTGCAGTGAATGAGATAAGATGGAAATAGAAAATTGGCATGTGTTCTGATTCTCAAAAAAAAAAAAAAAAAGGCAAAACAAAAACAAAAAACAAGAGAGAAATCTGCTTCCACTATCAAGAGTACACCAGTCATGCCTTTATTTTTCAGTTATTCATGAACAGTAGTGTGTGATTATTTATTAGTAACATTTTTTAAGTATCATAAGAAAAAATTGGGATTCTTGAGCTTATAATGCTTATAATGCTTCTCTAATAAGATATTCTGTTTTTTTTTTTTTTATTGGATTTCTGGACCATGAGGAAGTGTGATAAAAAATCAAAAGCACAAACAAATACCATATGATCTCTCTTATATGTGGCATCCAAAAAAAATTAATTAATTAAAAACAAGCTCATAGATACAGAAAACAGTTTGCTAGTTATCAGAGGTAAGAGGTAAAGGATAGGGAGAAATGAGTAAACTCTATTTTTTAGTTTAAATAAATTGTTTAGATAAAAAAAAACAAAGACAATTTAAGAAGGGAGTTGACATCTACTTTTATATCTTCTCATGAAGGAAGTGAAGAAACTTATCAGCTGTATGGACAACAAGAGGTTAATGGCGAATGTAGTTGATTGTAAGATTTCTGTCCCTCTAGAGTAGGTAGTTGTTAGAATGTCACACCTTTGGCCTTGGGTTTCTTTTCCATTCTTAAATAAGATGTGGAAAAAACTATATATGGTATTCTCATCAAATTTATAGATAATAAAATAGGAAGATAGTGTGATTATTCTGGTTAACAGTTTATTTAGGGATGAAAATTTGGAGTGAGAGACAGTTTCTAATAAAATAAGTTTGAACAGCAGCTGCACATGTAAAAGATGACAGGAACTTAGTATAGAAGTATATGGCATAAACAGTATGGAGTTACAGAAAAAAATAAACCTATTACATGAGTCAGTGCTGGGACCAAAAAAACAAAAAACAAAAACAAAGCAAGACTTGGTTATATTAGTTTAAGATACAGTATTTAGAACAAGGTAATCATTTGTTCTGCTTTACTTCCTCCATTCACATTCAAAATAGAATACTGAGTTCAGTTTTGGGGAGCCTTCTTTAATAATGGATATAGATAAACTAGAATAAACTCAGAGGTCAGTGATTAGGAGAGGTATAGAATCAGGAGCCATGCCATGCTATATGAGGAAATGAGTTTACTATATCCTTTCTTTTGCTGCATTTCTACCCCATCTAATCACTCATATCTGCAATTAGATCTTCAAGAGGTATATGACAAGGATTATTCCAGCCAATACATAACATTTATTTTATTTATTTTAGAGAGAAAAAGGGAGAGAGAGTGAGAGAGACAGTGTGCACGGGTGGGGGGGAGGGGCAGAGGGAGAGAATCTCAAGATTCCCTGCTGCATGTGGAACCTCACACAGGGCTCAATCTCACCATCCTGAGATCATGACCCGAGCTAGCATCAAGAGTCAGACAATCAAAGGGCTGAGCTACCCAGATGCCTCTCTAGCCAATACATATTCATTATTTTCCTTCAAACCTCTGCTTTCTAATGCTAGAAATGGCTGGATAATACTAAAATACATCTAGCATGCCCTTTATTGTGATCCCTTGAAGCTAAACTAGAGCCACATTAAACAACCAGTTTGTCCCCCTTCGCCTTTGCCCTATGGGCCTTTGCATTCTTCAAAACCAAAGATGCCTCCATAGGAGAAAGTTTTTCCACTTTCATTTCTCTAAAAATAAAGGGAAAAAAATTAAAAAAAAAATAAAAATGGAGAAAAGACCAACTCCCGTCCAAAGTGGCATGTTGGATGACTTAAGATACTGAAATGCTTTGCCTTGAACACCATATTTTGTTTAGTTCAGAGGATAAAATTTATACCTAAGATCGGAAGTAGCAGTGAAAGAGACAACATAAGAAAGACCTAGAAGAAAAAGATGATTGACTTGTCTATCCTTTCAGTGCCTGGCACAGTTCATGGCATGCAGTAATTGCAAGAAATACCGAGGGATGTGTTGAATGAGTAAATAAATAAATGACTCAAGAGAAAATAGACTGTCATGGTAGATACGCAAGTAAATTATCAAATGTGGTAGAGTAGTTTACACATTAGAAGGTTTGTTAGAATCCCTTTTACCTGAAAATCTAGGATTTTTCTTTAAGTTAAGCTGTCCTTTATTCTTCTAATAATACAACTCTACTTTTTTGTGGTTTCTGTGGCTGTTCTTTCTGACCAAACCTTTGGTTGGACATAGTCTGCAGCCATTTGTAAGTATTCCTAGATCTTCTAAACTGAAACCCCTACGTGTGTTCCATGTTTTGGTGATATGAGACATGTAAGGCAAGATTTCTAACTTACAAAGTTCAAAATACATTTTACCAATATTTTAAGCCCAGATACCATTGGGGGATTAGATAGGAAAAAATGTGGGACATATATTTTGTTACCTTATTCTACCTGAGAGAAAATTGCCTTGCTCTCTTTCACTTTCATTCCTCTGAGATAACCTAATGTAAAGAGCAAATATTGCTCATCCAACAAACCTAGACATGAATTTCATTTCTGCCACTTAATAGCTAGGTGACCTTTCCTTTTCTGAGCTTGGTTTCCTCAACCATGAAATTGGATAATAGTATTTACCTTATATAAGATTTTTGTGGAAATTGATTGAGATATTAGATTGTAAGGATACAATTCTTGGTGTATAGTAGGTTCTAGGAATGGTGAGGGCAATTCTGATGATGTTGACAAGGATGATTAAGTAGTACCTGTTTGTTTCTTCTTCTCTGAAGAATATCAAGTTCCAAGGAACATTATAGATGTGAAAAGAACAATCTTAAGGCATTGACTATTTTTACTATTTCTCATGAGGTTTTACCAAATAATTGAAACAAGCAGAAAAATATGCCATTTGCTCATAAAGTGCCAAGACATTCAGACTATTGTCTTTGTAGGAAAGTTGGCATTTATCTCAGCTATATTGAAATCCTATACTGAGTAGGCCTGTACTGAAAAGACAGCCAGAGTCATGTTAAGGAAACACAGCTTGGCTCAAATCCAGTTGTAAATAAATTTGAATCTTTCTTGATGAACAGGAGTTAGGTTTCTTTATCTTCATGAGAAAGAAGAGGTGGAGGCTAGAAAAGATGTTTATTTGAAATATTTGCACAAATCTTTGATACATTAATGCATTCAGTCCTTTGAAATTAAGCCTATTTTTGCCTTTACTGCTTTCTTCATAAACATATTGTGCCGGAAAACTATAATTGGAAAATCTTTTCTACCATTTGTCACCAATTTGGCTGCTTCATTTGGAGAACTATGCCAGTTTTAAGTGAGGGAAATAAAGAGATCATTACATAGCAATGTTGATTTTTCTGCCTATCTAAAAATAATGAGGACCACGACACAATAAATTTGAGTATGAAGAACAGCCCTGCCCCTAAAGATAGTCATGATAAAAGGGCTGGCTGGGCTCATAGACTTAGGCACTCTGGATACCAGCAGTTTGGACATTTATATCTTTCATTGTTCAGTGATGCTGAATTTACATGGAAAAGAAAAGCAAAATAATTAGCTCTTTGACTCTGAAATAAATGCCGTCTAGAGTAGTTGTATGGTTGGCACCAAAAATACCCATTTGAAGTGGGCTTCTTTCTGACATTCAATGCTGAAAGTGTAGTCAAGAGCTCAATAAGACTCCAATAGGAGCTATAAAACTGTGGTTATTTAAAAGTGCAAATCTGGTGTATCTTTCAAATATTAAAAACAGACATTCTCCTTGGCAGTTGTCAGAAGAAATGTGTCTTAGCAAATTTCCTGACTGAACTAAAGTATTCAGCATTTACTTAAAGATTTTGAAGCTATGGCCCAAATTGTAATTAGCATATTTGTTACTGGCACTGAATTCTTTCTTTCCAGGAAACAGATGTAAGAGCAGAGCTAAAGTGATAAAAATTTCATTCTTAATCAGTATAGAAAACCATTTAATGATACTTTTTCATTCCTATTCTTGTCATTCACAGTACAAATTTTACGAATATTTCCTACTCATGCACAGAAACAAGCAATGGCTAATGCCCTGAAACGGCACGCCTCCTTGTTGTTAAGATGACAGGCAGTCATTGCTACACAGTTTAATCTCTATCATGAATGTTCTAATATCACAGTGCTTTGGCTGCAGTGAACTTAACTGAAAATTTGAGTTGTTGATGGCAGTTAATATTCAGACAAACCTTGAAAGTGACACCCAGCCAAGGGGAAGAGTGATGAGATTTGTCATCAGTCAAAATTCTATGCAAAATGTAATAGTTTGTTCTAGCTTCTTTTTAAAAGTAGAAACCTTGCAACTCAGGAGTTGTTTTGGGTCTGTCCCAAGACAGACTGAGATGAACAAAGACCCGTTACTTATCCATTCATAAGAGGCTGCCTTAACTTGTCTATGAGGGACTGAGTATTAGTCTGCCTGGCACTGTGGAGTGTATTTTTCAACTCAATCAACCATTTCAGCCAAATGGCTCACTTGGCTAATTTTCTTGTTTTGGTTTTATTGGATTTGATCAGCTCTTGGAATGAATTTTCTAAATCAGCTGGTTGTACCGTTGGCTCTGATTCACTATTTGGCTTATTAGAGGCCCTCAGTATAGTTAAAAACCACATGCAATTCACAGGAGACCAAATAAATGCATGTGGATATCTATGCATATATTCAAGGGTTTATCTCTGCCTCTTACTTTTGCTTTATCTTTGAGTTGGGGCAGAATCTTAAAGCTTATCCATTTTTATGGGCAGAAAGTATTTGCAATATTCTCATTGATGTGTTCTCTTCCTCTTCATCTTCAATATTCATCTTAAACAGTGGAAAATCACAGAACACAACAGGGGAATCAAGAATCTTTATTTTTATTCCTTCACATATTGTGTAAAAGAAATCAGACAATTAACTTTTTCTTTTCCTAATTGAAGGGCACACTTTTGAACACATGGTATGTGTTGTTAAACAAAGGAGTGTCTGGTAACTTTCAATGAAAAGCCTGTAGACTTTTACTGTGGCTGAAATTACAGCTTGACCGAATTCTTCACTCAATTTGATGTAGAAACTCTCTCTGTCTTTCCTCTCTTCTTTTTCTCGTTTCACCTCTCTCTTTCCTCCCTTTCATTTTTCGACAAAATCCAAACATAAAAATGCCATCTTCCAAATTATACCCTGTGGCACTCATTTACAGTTTATTTCTAAATCTAGGCAGATACCCCTAAGAGGTGATCAAAGAGATGGAGGATCTTTTCAGCTGTTATGATGATTTAAAATTTGCAGATAATAAAGTTTTGGAATGGGGTGATGATGGAAGAAATAATATGTTATTTGATGCACGAGGCTCATAAATGTCAGAAGATTCTATTGGAGAAATATGGAAAAATATGGCAGTTCAGAGAATTAATAAAAATAGAAATCTAGATTAAATGGAAAGGAGACTAGTTTACATTTCTACCTTCAAACTTTTGGGTGTGGGAATGAGCTATTTGATTGAGATATTTTCTGAGCCAGTATTAGAATCACTCACCTATGTTACAAACAACAGCATTGTGGGTGAGGTAGAGTATGTCATAACACCCAGTTTGGTGTTGGTGATCACTAGAATCCAGAAGGGGAAAGAAGTTCCTAGGCTTGTCACTCAGAGGTTGAGTCTAGGTGCTTATTAGGAAGGGAAATATAATTTAAGGTCCAAAGTGGGCACTTTTCAGAGTGAAAGGAAAAGCCATTCATATTCATGCTGAGACAACATGTATAGACTGGCCTTTACAGGTAAATTGGATATATGTCACCCTACTTAAAGGCAGAATGCTATGAAGCAGACCTCTCTGGAGACATCTCTGATGTAGAGTTTCAGAGTTGCCAAGTATTTCCAAAAATTTAGTCTTATTTGTGTCACAGTATT
Organism: Mustela nigripes; assembly: GCF_022355385.1. Classification (NCBI taxonomy): domain Eukaryota; kingdom Metazoa; phylum Chordata; class Mammalia; order Carnivora; family Mustelidae; genus Mustela; species Mustela nigripes. The sequence continues at coordinate 76,331,595 of NC_081561.1, read as the reverse complement.
TTATTGAGGTATAATTTACGTAAAATAAAATTGAGAAATTATTCATGTTTGGTTCAGTTATTTTCTCAGTTACTGCTATGGACTAAAAGGTGTCCCCCCACCAATTCATATGGTAAAGTCCTTAACCCCCAATGTGATGGTATTTGGAGATGGGGCCTTTGAAAGATAATTAGGTGTAGATGAGGTCATTACAGTGGAGTTTTCATGATGGAATAATTGCTCATATAAGGAAAGGAAGAGACATCAGAGCTGTCTGCCTGGCATGTGACAACACTACAGGGAGGTGAGCTTCTGCAAACCAGCAAAGAGCTCGCACCAGCAACTAGGAACTGAGTTGCTGGTATCCTGATATTGGACTCCTAAGCCTCCAGAACTTTAAAAAATAAATATTTTTATTGTTTAAATAAATGTTTTTATTGTTTAAGCCACCCTGACTGTGGTATTTTTTTATAGCACCTGACGCTGACTAAATTGCTTACATCTGGGTATCTACCAACCAAAACAAGATCTAGAATAAGTAAAACGGTTTTCAGATTCATCTATGTTTTCAGAAGAATCACTATGTGCTTCTTTTTATTGCTGAGTAGCATTCCATCATGTGTATGACACACAGCAAACACACACACACATCAGCCATCTCCATTACTTGGTAAGTTCTAGGTGTGCCCTTGGCTTGGATGCTTTCAAGGCCCACATTCTTTCCACTGTTTTCTTATTTTGGAGTTCAAGGAGGATTCAACTTAGACTATGATATTGATGAAATAGTTGAATTTCTAGTGTTTTAGTTTGCACGTAATGGAGAATTAATATTCAACCATTCAGGGGAAAATAAATAAATAAATCACACATATTTAACTAGTTCCTTAAAAATCAACCTTATTTTATCCACAAGTTAATCAACTTGCTCTATACCTTGATCTTCAGAGAACATTCAGCCTTTATTTTATGTACACGAGATACAAATTCCAGTACCTGGTCAAAACTATACTCTCTGGAATTGATAAGGCTGATAACCTTAAAAAACAGCATCAAAATTTATCTGAAAGTTTCCATAAAGAGTATAGTTGATTATGATTATGACTATTAATTCTACCACCCTAATTATGGTGGTAGAATTAATAGTAAGATTATATCTTCCAGATGTAAGAAGATGGCATCATTCTGATATTTCAGTAAATACAAGATCTTATAAATGATTTGTACAGGAGAGGGAAAGTGAGGGCTCAGAAAATATTGTTTCTATATTTTGATAATCAGATTGGTTTTTAAAAAATCTCTATACAACTTTTAATTATATTATGCCATTGACTCATCATTGCAAAGTTAAAAAGATGTTATATGTGTGTATTTATTTGTAAGTGAATGTAATATATTTACATATATTACATATATATAATTCAAGTCCAGTTTTATGTAGGGGTTATAAAGATATTAATACTTTCCTCATTAAGCTTTGCATACTATTAAAATAATGAGGTGTTCCTGGACATATATCATTTTTATGTGAGAATCATAACAAGCTACGACAACAGAAGTGGATTGCAACCTCTTTTATTTTGGCAAAGTGACATTTATGATATCACACTTAGCTTATTCACCAAAGAAACTTGTGTATCAGTAACCTTTTCCTAATATCACTTTCCACACCTTTAAACTGGCCTTTCCTTTTGGTTTCCATGGCTTTTTAGGGTAGTTGGGACATTTTTAGCCAGAGGAGTTTTACAGCTTATGTAGCATATTTAACGGTGAATTATTTTCAGATTTGTGTGCCATACAATGAAATATCTCATGGCATAAATCTTAAGTACACACTAAGGAGGTAAATCTCTAATCGTATGGTTTCCTTTAGAGGCCATATTCTTTTTTTTTTTTTATTTATTTATCAGAGAGAGAGAGGGGGAGAGAGCGAGCACAGGCAGACAGAGTGGAAGGCAGAGGCAGAGGGAGAAGCAGGCTCCCTGCTGAGCAAGGAGCCCGATGTGGGACTCGATCCCAGGACGCTGGGATCATGACCTGAGCCGAAGGCAGCTGCTTAACCAACTGAGCCACCCAGGCGTCCCTAGAGGCCATATTCTTACTCATTTTCTGTACTTTTTTTGTAGGTATTATCCTAATATATAGATAAGATCCATAGGTTCCAAGAAGACTTGAATTAGAAGAGGCTTTAGAGATCCCTTCGTAGATGAGGAAATAAGGACCCAGAGGCCTAAATAACTACCTTGGTTTATAACTGAGGTACTGGCAGAGCTGAGATCAATTTCTCTCACACCTAATATAGCATTTTGTTTTCTAGTCTGTGCCCCACTACCTCTGTCCAGAAAACTGTACCAGGCATTTATTCACTCAGTAAAACTTGCCAGGAGTATTCCAAATGTGTAATGTTATCATCAGTCCAAGGGCGGGTGGCTACAGACAAATTCTGAGTAATTCTGCTCTTCAGATATGATAGTTAAATGACAACATGAAGGCAGCATGTTACTGACATTGACACCATCAAAATAAGTGTTACAGCACATTAAAGGAGAGAAGCGATAGGATAATTTTACCTAGAAAGAGTTACGAGATGTTGTGCAGGAGAACGCCATAATTGGAATATAATAATCATGAGGAAACTGGCCCTTCAAAATAAGAGCACACGGGACAGTGGTTAGAGAAATTTAAGATCCCAACAGAGTGAAAAATCTTAATGTTTAACTGGATTAAAATATAAACTATCAACAATCCTTTCAAGTAGGCCTTTTTAAGTTAGTAATTTATGACTATAAGTGTTAGACTATTTGTTTGCTCCCACCATCTTATCCCCCAAAATTACCCTGTTCAATAGTTTATGCTGCTACTGCTTTCCATCCTCTTAGTTAGTATATTTTCCTTTTGTTTTGTGTCTGCTTTTTATAGTGATACACTTCTATTGCCTCCTTCATTTCCTGGGCACCTTCTATTAATTTGTTTGGGTCAATGCTACATAATTGTTTTTTGTTAAGTTCTTCATAGACCTCAGTCTCAGAAGAGTGGGAAAGTTAAGACACTTATTGCCCCATCTAGTATTCAAGGTGATTGGGAGTTACTGTGAAATTGTTTAGGTGATGTAAATAATTTTTATTCTTTTTTCCTGCAGACATTAATACAAAACAATATTTGCTGCTATTTCTCCTCACGTGGTTCAAAATCTGACTAATGTCATATGGGATAGAATTATAGAGTTCTTTCTTCAGATGTCAAAATAGTACTTGCAAAGAAGTGTTATAGACAGCGTGGCTCTGTGGGTTGGGGATCCCAGGGTCCTTGGATCAAGCCTCACATCAGGCTCTGCTCAGCAGGGAGCCTGCTTTCCCCCTCCCTCTCTGCCTGCCTCTCTGCCTACTTGTGATCTCTGTCTGTCAGGTAAATGAATAAAATGCTTAAAAAAAACAAAAATAAAAACAAAAATGGTTTCCCTATGCTATTAAAAAAACAAAAAAAGAAGTGTCATTGATAACTTGTTACTGAGGCTTGCCCAGAGATGCAAGCGACAAAGATGATCCCTGGGTAATACTTTAACCTCGGAGTAATTCATACTACATCTATGTACTGCCTATATGTTGTTCTTGATTTTGTAACATTACAAAGTCTGACAGAGTTTGGTTACAGGAGTGCTGTAATAATGATAAGCATGGTTGTAGAAACTGCTGGGAATAATGAAAAACTTTGTATCATTCTTTCCTCCACATAATATGAAATGATTACCTTAACTGTGTTTTCCTCTGAGCTGCCATTGTTAACCATTGAACACAAGAACACTCTGGAGTACCTGTGATCTAATAAAAAGATATCACTGTTGCCCTTGAAATTAGAGTGCTATTGTAGAAAAAAAGATATGTCCTCATTACCTTGTAAGCCAGTAGAAATAATTGAAAAATATGGAAACATGGCCTTCTTTCTCCCTTTCTCTTCCAGATCTTACACAGATGCAGCTAAGGGAGGGAACCTAAGTTTTACTCAGAATCTTAGGTACAAGAAACTCTAGAAAATATGTTGGATTGAAGGAATGCACATCATGGAAGGATGATTCAGAATCTGAACACACCAAGGTACACTACCTACCATGGTGAGAATACAGGAAAACAAAGCCAGCTGACCTAGTATTCTTAGAAGAAAATTATGTTAAGTTTAGATTATTCCAGCCTTTGGAAAGACCAGGGGAAATAGTGGTCAAAGCAGAAGAATCGATACTTAAATGATTCAGAAGTGAAAGGGGAGGTTACATTCTAGAGACATAAAGTAGTTTGATATACTTAGATGGTAGGACAACCAGGAGGGGGTGGGAGAGAGAGATAAACAGAAGCCAAATAGCTAAAGGCCTGGTAACCATCAGCTCATTAATAAGTGTTAACTTTTTTTATTTTACCTTTAAAAAAATTTTTTTTATTTTTTTATAAACATATAATGTATTATCAGCCCCAGGGGTACAGGTCTGTGAATCGCCAGGTTTACACACTTCACAGCACTCACCATAGCACATACGCTCCCCAATGTCCATAACCCCACCACTGTCTCCCTACCCCTCTCCCCTCAGCAGTCCTCAGTTAGTTTTGTGAGATTAAGAGTGTCTTATGGTTTGTCTCCCTTCCTATCCCATCTTGTTTCATTTATTCTTTTTCTACCCCCCAAACCTCCCACATTGCATCTCTACTTCCTCAAATCAGGGAGGTCATATGACAGCTGTCTTTCTCCAATTGACTTATTTCACTAAGCATGATACCCTCTAGTTCCATCCATGTCATCGCAAATGGCAGGATTTCATTTCTTTTGATGGTTGCATAGTATTCCATTGTGCATTTTGTGTGTGTGTGTGTGTGTGTGTGTGTGTGTGTGTGTATACCACATCTTCTTTATCCATTCATCTGTTGATGGACATCTAGGTTCTTTCCATAGTTTGGCTATTGTGGACATTGCTGCTATAAACATTTGGGTGCACGTGCCCCTTTGGATCACTATGTTTGTATCTTTAGGGTAAATACCCAGTAATTGCTGGGTCATAGGGTAGCTCTATTTTCAATAGTAAGTGTTAACTTTTAATTTATGGAGATTCACCACAAAACCTGGTAGTTCTCAGTTTCATCCCCTTCTCATTTTAACCAGAATAGGAATTTCTTTTCTTTCACTTTTAATTTCTTGCTTTGGAATACATTAGACACCAGGCCTAGTGACAGAGGACCCAGGAGCATAACTCCATTCTTCCCTCCAAGCTACAGAGTAAAAAAGCACAAACCTTACATATTCCTACCAAACTGAAGCAAAGACCCTATGTCATCAGGCAGCAACTGATGCTGAATTAATACTCCTTTAAGAGTTTATGAACACAGGTGTGCCTGACTCTGGCATGGGTCACGATCCCCAGGTCCTGGGGTTGAGCCCCTCATTGGGTTCCCAGGTCAGTCGGGTGTCTGCTTGTCCTTCTACACCTCCCCCTCCCCTTCTTCTCTTCTCCCTCTCCCTGTTCAAGCTCTCTCTCTCTCTCAAATAAGTAAATAAATGAAATCTTAAAAAAAAAGTTTATGAACACAAATAATATGCTACCTTTGCATAATGTTAGGGAGAAGAAGGATATAGGGATGGAATGCTTTCCCATCCTCTAAGGTAGTAATAGAAACGTTTGATTTTTTGCAACATTTCAACTGAATAAAAGGTTATTTACAAGGTCACCATACATAGACACACAAAGATCTTATTACTGTAACAGGTTCTAAGTGTACTGTTCAACAAGGGTTCAGCTGAAGAAATCCCTTAAACATCACCTACCTACCTTCCTTCCTCTTGAGCAGTATTGTATTTGCTCTAACTGGAGAAGAGGATATCAGAAGTAGTTCTCAATTCCCCACCTCTCAATGCCAAGCAGATCTTCCTTATCTCTACCCTAAATTTGTTCCATATAATAAAACACATGTTGTGTTTGTTTGTCATAGTAAATACCTGATTATTAGTGAATGTATAATAGCATTTCATAAACTAGCAGGTAGTAATCACCTTAGTTGTTTTGTATTTCAGAAAATATCTGAATTTCATGTCTTTCCTCTACCTTTCTCTAACATTTCTTTATAGTTGATTTTAGGAGTTCCTTTTTGGATAGATTGATATTAATGCAAATTGCTTTCTGTAACCCTACCCTCAAAATATATGGAGGACAATGTACATGTTAACAGGCCTTTTAAAAATACAATTCTGGGTAAATGTGTTTATTTCCAGGAATGCCAACAACTTTAAGTAGTCTGCAGTTTTTCTAATATTTTATATCAATTAATACATGATACATAAAAAATGAATATACCAAGATATTAAGCAATTTATCAATTGGTCTCATTGACACCAACCTTCTCTAAAAAGTGAATTTAATCCTCTTTTCTTCCAGCTATGTCTTTTCTTCCTCCAAACTCTGCTGTAACCTGGGGAGAAACTGCTGATGTTTATCCTTCTGTATTCAATTCTGCAATTAAAATATGAACTTTTAAACCTAAAAATTCCAGTGGAGCCTTGGTAAACAGCAGGAGCAACACATATCCAAGCATGTTCACGTTTCTGGCATGTGAAGGCCCACAGAAGAGGGCTTATTTTATATTGGTCTTTTGTATTTTTACATTTGACTGATTGAGTCAATGGAAACCAGCCCTAATTGTTGCTTTATAGGCGGACGATGTTTTCCATCACTGGCACATACTGAACTAAACCTTTGGGGAATAAAACAGGGCTGGGCTGCTGTTTTCTGTTACTCTGCAAATCAGAAAAAGATTGGTAGTTCTGATTAATCTTTTATTTTGTTTAGTTGCCTACACAACACCCTGCCAAATTACTTTATAATAAATAATAAAAGTCACAGAGAACTATGTGTTTATTCTTACCACCAATTCAAATAAAAGGTTTTCTGTAAATGAGTTATTTCTAATAAAGCACAAAGCTAGAAGAAAGATATTAAAAGCAAATTTGCTGCATGGCTTTATGTTATTAGGACTGACAAACTTGAGAAAAAGTTCAGCTAATGCTAATGTGGTTTTAAAGATTCTAGAAAATCTAAAGGCAACAAAGCAATTCCAAATGTATCTCTCCATCTCGTAAATGACATTTAATGAATAAACCTATTAGGGTAAACATGATGCTATTCAGATTCTCCACAACAGTGGACTTCAGAAGTATAACTCATTGGGTATGTTAAAATAACATTTTTAAAAAATGTGCTAAAATAAAACAAGCATTAGACTTTAAATGAAAAAAGATTGCATTTAATAGCAAACAGAATGTAACGTTGCCATACACACATTCTCAATGGGAAAATAAGTTAATGAGATCATTCTTATGCAAGAACATGGGACATCAAAGTATGATTACTAGTACGCACACGTATATATTTTGCAAAACACAGAATTGCTTATATGCATTTTTGTTATTAATGTGTTCTTAGCATCACTACTTTCATTTTTACAGATGAGGAAGTCAAGACATAAAGTGATTAAACAATTACTCAAGATAAAAATGAGTGTGTGGCTATGCCAAGCTTCATCTCACCACCAGAGATTGACATGTGGGACAGTTGTGATTCTGCCTCTCTGCATCTGCATCTGGAGTGATACAGCCAACCCACTGAAACACAATGACCAAAGAATTATTAGCAAATGTAACATCTGGAAGTTGTTTCAATAGTGCAGGATGTTAAAGCAAGTGTGTGGGGGTAATTAATTGATTTAGCACATTTAAGGGAAGTTTCTTCTCAATTACAATACTTACTGGGAAATAATGGTGTACTAAAGAAACAGCATATTTTCCATGGCTAGGGTTGCCATTATGCCATTTCTTTCTCCCTTAGTGAACAACGTAGGCACTTAAGGGTTTGAGCTATAAAATGTGTCTTAAAATGCTGGTCAATAGGATATTGGATAACTTTCTGGAAATTTTCAAAAGATCTGCTCCTAATACATTAAATTATATGGCTTCAGATGTATTTAGTTATTTTGCTTAACTGTTACAGTGACTTCCCTCACCTAATAATTCAAACACCTCTTAAACTACTGAACAACCATTAGGATATGCATTGATTCTATAAGCTGCAGGTTACAAGCGTATTTTACACAGTCAAGAATTTTTAGAACTCAAAGGTTTCCTCTATTATTTGTTAAATGGCTACTTTTCTGAGAGACAAAGCGGTACATGGGTTCAGCCTGGTGGCATTAACGGCAACAAGCCAAACCCAAACAAAACAAAACAATAATTATCACATTTATGTCCTGTGGCAAAAAGAGTTAGTTAAATATGCTATGGAGCTGATATGCTTAACTGAAGCTTAAAATAATTGGAAGATAAATGAATGGAGGCAGTAAAAATTTTCTAAAACACTGAGCTCCAGTTGGAATTAGAATACTTTCCTGACCATATTGTAGCAGTCTTATTTGATAACAAGATCAGTCTCAGCTCCTGTAATGGTGTCCTATTTTGTGTGCAGTCTAATAATTCAAGGGAAATAGGGTGAAATAATTGGACAAAATACCAGTACTAGGAGCTGAATTAGTTGATAAATGAACACTTGTGAGCATGTGTTATGTGCCCGGCATAGGACTTCACAGACACAGAGACAAGAAGGCAGCAAGGAAAAGTGAGAAAGTGTTCAGGAACCAAGTGCTGTGGGAGAGCACAGGAGAGGGACTAACACTGCATAGAGAGCAGTGGGGGCGTTTCACTGAGAGGATGACATTTCTGCTGACAGAGGGCAATGTGTGAACAGGTTCAGTGCTAGACAAAAGAAGTGACACCTGGAAAGGCTTTCCCAATCCCTCCTAATGTTTGATCATCTTTATACTGGTGAATTCATCGTATTTCAGAGACTGGAATCAGCCCTGAAGACTTAACAATCCAGTCAATTTAGTATCTCAGTCTTGGAGGAATAGAAGATGCACACTCAAACCAGCAAACCTTACAAAACATGGTGTAAAGAACTGAAATGACAACTTATTCACTCACTATGCAATATAATTCAATTAGAAAAGACCTTTGTGCCACCCAACATAGAGAAGTTTCTACCCATGTAGAACACTAGAATTACCAAAAAATGTTTAGTGAGATTTGGGTCAGAATGAAGAAATCAGAATGCATGGAGCCTTACATTTTGATAAGGCGATTAATCTGCCCCTGTACTGGGGATGTCCCAGCTCACATCATAGTACAAGCATGTAGTAAAGCAGCAGGATTTGAAAAGATACTAAATTCATTTTGGCCATGTATTTGACACACCAGTTAGACATGTATGTGAAGAGATGCAGTAGAGAGCTGATGTTTGAACCCGGGCCTCAGAAGACAGATCCTTGCTTCAGGTAGACATCCAGACCCAACATTTATGTAGTAGCTGAAACCATGGGACTAGATGAGAGAGAATGTACACTCAGAAAGACTGTGAAGATTGAGAAGATAAAAGCCACCATTGTTCCTCTAAAACATGGCTCATAATAAAGAATTGGGTGGAAGGAGTCTGCAAAAGAGAAGAGGTCAGAAAGGCCAAAGAAGAAGTAAAGGCAGGACAGACAGTCTTGGGGGTTTCAGGGAGGGAATGATCTACAGCAGGATCAGTGGGAAATGAAAAATTGGAATGGCAAGTGGAAGCTACTCTTTTTTAGAATTTAATCAGCGAAAGAAATAAAAAAGGCACAGCACTGACTGGAGGAGTGTTTCCAGAAGCTTTTCCCAGGAGTTCTAGTACTACCTGTGCATGGCCACATTTGAGCATGTTGTCCTTCAAGTACTAATTCAGCTTGTTGCTGCAGATTGAAAGCTCTTTGAAAGCAAAAAGACCCTTTTCCATCTTCTGAACGAGAAGGAAGTGAGGTGAGGATGGGTTCACAAGTGAATTAGAAGTATAGACTTGGGGCCAGGAAACCAAAGAAATTTATTCTGGATAGCCTTGCCTTCCTTAATGATGTAGGATGAATGTATTGAGTATCTAATAAGCGCCAGGCACATATATTTCTTAATACTGATCGTGAATCTCTATTCGTAAGAGAGATCTGTCTTTAGTTTTATTTATTTATTTATTTATTTTGTATAATGTTTGTCAGATTTTGATGTCAGAATAATCCTGTATCCATAAAATAGATTTGATTGCTTTCCATATTTTTCCCCTATGTTCTGGAACAAATTATATGGAATTGAGTTTACTAGTTCTTTTAAAGTTTCAAATAATTCACTAGTAAAACAATCCCTAGAGAATAGAGAGCAACTTTTGAAATGTTTTTCATTATACCTGTAGTTATTACTCAATTCTGATTTTTCTAATTTTTCCAAATCTTTATTGTCAGTTTATATCTTTCATGTGAATCATCTATTTCACCCAGTTTTACATATTTACTGCATACATGATGTCTTATATTGTTATCTCATAGATTGTATTCTTTTTTACTTTTCTACCTTTTTTCTTTCTAATTTATTTGTTTTCTCCTTTTTCTTAATTAGATTTTCTGGAAACCTATCTACTCTGATTTTATTGCCAATAATTTGTGGGCTCATTAAATTTATTTTTTCCTGATTTTAATCTATTAAAATCTGCTTTTGAAATATTATTTTCTTTTTCTTTTATTCTTATTTATTTTACTTCACTGTTTTGTTAATTCTTGTTTAATAATGTGTATGTTTAAACTTGGGAAGTTTCCCCTGAATGTAGGTTTTTTTTTTAAATTTTTTCAATTTATTTATTTTCAGAAAAACAGTATTCATTATTTTCTCACCACCCCCAGTGCTCCATGCAATCCGTGCCCTCTATAATACCCACCACCTGGTACCCCAACCTCCTACCCCCCCACCACTTCAAACCCCTCAGATTGTTTTTCAGAGTCCATAGTCTCTCGTGATTCACCTCCCCTTCCAATTTACCCCAACTCCCTCTCCTCTCTAACACCCCTTGTCCTCCATGATATTTGTTATGCTCCACAAATAAGTGAAACCATATGATAATTGACTCTCTCTGCTTGACTTATTTCACTCAGCATAATCTCTTCCAGACTATGGAAAGAACCAAGATGTCCTTCAACGGACAAATGGATAAGGAAGATGTGGTCCATATACACTATGGAGTATTATGCCTCCATCAGAAAGGATGAATACCCAACTTTTGTAGCAACATGGACGGGACTGAATGTAGGTTTTTGCCTTTGATTCCTCCAGGACCGCTTTCCATTATTTAATTTCTGCCAAATAAGTCTTTGATCATTTTTGTATTTTTATTTTTATTCTATGTCATTGCAGCTATTGTAAGCAGCAAAGAGCTGGATTTTTCTACCTTGATCTGAAAAGCTTTAAATATGAGGATTTAACTGATTCATTTTGAGAGTCACAGATGATATTTGGCCTTTCTCTCTGCTGTTATTTTTCATGCTTTAACACTTATTTTTTCCTTTAGCTACATGAGTTATGTCTGATTTGTTCTTCTAATTTTCCCATGAATTTGAAAGTTCATGACATTTAAAAGTTCATGAATATTGATTTTTAATTCTCTTTGTTCATTCTAATTTAATTCTGATTGTTTTAATGCTAATTGTTTTAATTACCAAAAAATTAACCTATATTTTCTCTTTTTATAAAATTAAAAAGTAAAATGATAAGAAAATAAAGAAAGAAAATAAAGAAAAGCAAGAAGAAACTGCCAGTAGTTATTACAAGTTTATTCAGGAATAGAGGGGAAGAAAGACTACTTTTCCACATAATTTCTTTCTTTTAACCTGTTTTAATATTATGCATATGTATATGTTAGCTTCATAATTTTGTTAAAAGGAGAAAAGTATAATATAAGAGAAAGAACTATATAAAAACTTTGTAAAGAAGAAATTTGGTCATTTTTTTCAGCATGCCTACAGTAGCTACAGCTTAGTAACCTTGCAAGTCAAATCTAGAATGATGGAGCTGGGCTGTATTTGTTATTGAATTATGTTTTTATGTTATATATAACTTTTAAGAAAAATTTTTCTTTGGATTCAATAGTTCAGTCTTTTAAACACTATTTTCCCACTCTTTTTTTTTCCCACTCTTAAAATGCATATTAGTAATTACTCTTTTATCACAGAATAGTTTTGAGTAACTTTTCCAGGAGGATGAAATGAATGGTATATTTATTGATCTCTTATAGAATTGATTTTATTTTTCCATTGCCTTCTTATGAAATTCTTGAGTCATATTTTTTTTCCTCTTACAATGTTACTCATTGTTCCATTTCCATCCATTTTTCCAAACAAGTCCAATTGTTTCTTTGGACATGTATTGGAATAATTTTTGACATATTTAAGAAGTGTATTTTTCCTAGATTTACCACAATTCTCCCACCCACTGAATCAAAAATAATTATCATTATTCATGACTAGAGCAGGGCCTAGACTAGAATAAAGGTGTGATTATTCAGCTTTGAGTTTCAAATTAAACCCAAGTCTATAGTGAGATACTAGTGTTCAAATGAAGACTTTGTTGACTTTCAATAAATTCCAAAATTTTCCCTTTAGCTTTCAGAGTCAATCTTGAAGCCTGATCGCTCGTGTTTTACTATAAACCAAAATAGAGTGAGGAGCATGATTAGACATGAGATAAGTTCCACCAAATAAAAAAGAGGAAGCTTTGTAAGAAGCAAGGAATTATTAGACTTTTCTATTTGTTCTTTTCTTTTGCATTCTTTACCCCTGCGTTAGGGTCAGTTCTCACTGAATCATGGAATTGACACAGTGCAAATAGATGGAAGGTTTTAAAAGAAATTCCTCAGCAAAAAGCTTAAGTGTCTCCCTTTTGAAGGAGTAGACCAAAAAGCTGAAAAGCTTAGAGAAATTCTGAGCATTTCCTAAAAGAGGAGTGGTGTCAATCACATGGTATAGTAAAGATATCTGGGGAAAGTATCTAGACAGATATCCTTGAGCTACATCTCAGATTTCCATTTCTATTGCCTTTGTTTGGAGTTCAGAGAACTCTTGACTGGGAGAAGAAACAACAGGGCTGAGAGAACTGACCAGAAAAGGTTTGATTTCAATACCAAGAGGCTGCATAATGCAGGGAACTCTTGAACTGGCGCTACACCAAGGTCAAGGTACCAGGAGACTTCAGCTTGTGTCTGCACAAACCTGATCTGAAACTAACGATGTTGGCTAATTGAATTTAAATTTAAAAAAAAAAAAAGAGAGAAGAAGAAACTGAAAACAGCAGCTTCTAGGTAAAACCAATGCAATATGCCCAACAATCAGGTAAAAAACAAACCAACAATGTAAAGACCTTACTTTCCAGTGGAGCAAATGAGGGTTGATGCAGAGCAGAAGCCACTCTCTAACTTCTGCCCTGTCTTGTGGACATGGATGCCTTTCCTGGGCCTACATACCATGTGAGGGAAAAGGAGGAAATAAAGAACCCTTGAAAAGGGAGAAATCATTCTGAAAGAGAAATGCTTGACAATTTAACCTAGGGTCATGTGTACTTCAGGCAAAACTAAAACTAATTAGTTTGAACAGTCTCTACCTTTTAACTATATGTGACAAGTAGTTCTCTTATCAAGATAATGACAACTACAGAAATTTTTAGTGTGTAAATTTACACATTCATTTGTAGTGTATAAGTTTCTTGCTTTTAGTAATCTATATTTTAAAATTTTCTCAAGCATGTTTATTGCTCTTTTTTAAAATAATCCTTGAAATTATCAAATTTTGCTAGAATTCATCTAGGATTGAATTCTTTCTGTTTTATGAATTTCGATCTACACATTCAGATGAAGAAAATGAGGAAAATTAGCCTCTATTACACAATTGGAAATGTGTTATGTTCTTCGATCTTTTTTCTCACCCCTCAGTAATGTCCAATATGTATCTACTCGATCATTAGGCTCTGCCATCCACATCTACGATATGGTCCTTTATACGTTTCTATTTGTTCTTTTTCCTTTAGTCTCCGAGACCTACTTTAAGTTGTTCTTTATAACCCATATTTGATATCAATAATAATGATTCCTTCCAACATTTCTATGCTGGAAATTGTCTTTGGCAAATATTATCCATTCTGCCCTGCCTTTGTCTCCCTGAATCACAAGGCCTAGAAACCTGGCAACTGAATTTCCCAGAATCCCTTAATGAAAGGAATCTGATATAGTTCAGGTTCTGCTGAAGAGGGCCATTTACATGAGATTGGGGAGGTAGAAGTCACTGGGTACTGGTGACAATACACCAGCTTTGGCAAATGAGAATTTTTGCAACTTCCCTCACTTTCTTTTCATTCATCTGTCCTAAGGTGAGTGAGCAGCCGTGACATCGTCAATGCTTTCCTGAAGGGTGAAATTTCTTCTCAAAATTAGGACTCCTTGTCAGAGGCTTATATTGTATAATTATTAATTATGTTACTGCTATAAAGTCATCCTACATATATACTGTACTAGAGTCCATTGTCCTCCTCTGTAATCCCAACTGCCAGAAGTAGAAAAACGCTTCATTCTTATATCTCCTTGTCAAGGTAAATGTGGGAAGGGGTGTCATTTTCCTGCCATAGCAGTATTCTATCATTGCACACCTACGATTCACCCTTGATCACCTTGTTACCTTGTTGGACATCCTCTTAGTAAGTTTTGTTTTTTTTTTTTTTTTCCCAATTGCTTACTTCAACCAATCTCCTCTTGACCTGCTCCTCTATGCCTAGGGACTTTTGGGTGACAAAGCAGTTGGAGGAGAATACAGGCCAGGACATGCTTAAGTACATTTATTAAAGCTATGCAAGGATTGATGTTTGTGTCCAGTCATGGTATAGAGATACCCAGTGCCTTACAACTGGGTCCTGTTCCCTTTTTAACAACCAGCAAATAAAATCAGCATTGTGACCTTGGATTTGGCAATGATATGATTAAAAACAAGATCGACTGATGCACTTAATTGATATTAAAAACGTTTGCGCTTCAAAAGATATTATGAAAAAAGTAGAAAACCCACAGACTGGAAGCAACAATTTTCATATCATATATTTAATAAGGGACCTGTACCCAGAATATATAGAGAAATATCACAACTCAATAATAAAATACAAGCAACCCAATTTTTAGAAAGCAAAGAATTTAAATAGACTTTCTTCAAGAAGGTATTCAAATCTCCAACATGTAATTAAAAAGTAGCTGAACTTCATCAGTTATACAAATCAAATAGGCAATACAAAGCAAAAGCCCAGTGACATACTACTTTATACCCACCAGATACCTACCAGAAGAGCGATGGGAAAAAAAAAAGGAGCTATTAGCAAGGGTTGATGAGGATGTAGAGATATGGAAATCCTAACACAATTGGAAATGTAAAATGATGCAGCCACTTTGAACAACATTTTGGCATTACTCAAAATATTACACATAGAGCTACCATAAGACCCAGCCATTCCACTTTTAGAGAGCTACCCAAAAGAAATTCAAACATATGTCCACACAAAATCTCACACAAATGTTCATATCTATGTTATTCATAATAGACAAAAAATGGAAATCTCCACCAACTAATGAATAGATAAAATATGGTATATCTAGACTAGAATATTATTAGTCTATAAAAAGAAATTAAGTACTGATATACTATAACAAGGATGTAAAGTTCCTGCTACAAATGACCACATATTATATGGCTCCATGTGTATGGGATGTCCAGAATAGACAAGTATATAAAGAAAGTAGATTAGTGGTTATGTAGGGCTTAGAGTAGAAGGTGGAGATAGGGAGTAACTATAGGTACAAGTTATCTGTTTGGGCTTGATAATAATGCTCTAAAATTAGATAATGGGGACACCTGGGTGGCTCAGATAATGGGGACAACTGGGTGGCTCAGTGGGTTAAGCTTCTGCCTTCAGCTCAGGTCATGATCTCAGGGTCCTGGGATCAAGCCCCCCATTAGGCAATCTGCTCAGCAGGGAGTCTGCTTAAAAATAAATAAATAAAATAAAATTAGATAATGGTAATGGTTGAAAAACTCTGTAGATATATTAATACTATTGAATATACTGTACACTTTAAAGGGGTCAACATTATCATATATAAAGTAAGTATCAGTAAAATTTAAAAAAAAAATTTAAAACATTGCATGTAAAGCCACAGATGTTCTCTTCTGAGCAAAGAACTAGTACTACTTCAGATATTATGCACTACTGCTTTGGTGGAGGCCTGATGCTTTTTTGCCAGGCAACTAGCAAAATACTGGATAATAGATCTGAAATCATTCTTCATCAGTTAATTGATGAAAAAAGGATATTTTGTAATTAAAAGTGATTTAACTGGGTCAATGTAAGATGGGCAAAACTGAGTTATAACAGACACCAGTGTCTCAAGGTTTAAAAACATTTGGATAGATGTGTTGGTAAGGAAGGAAGGAATGACTATGGGCATCTTGTCAAAGAAAGTACTTGTTAGCCCTTCTTGTCAGTGGAATAGGACTTGAACCTCTAGTATTCCAAGGAACATGGGTGGTAGCTTGACTCTCTTCTCTCTGGTCTAGTCAGAGTGCTGTGTGCTTCTAGGGTCTAGGTTTGAGTTAGCTAATGGTCTACTCGTGTTGCAGCAATTAGAAATGATAATTTCCAAAAATGAAAAAGATACCAACCAATATGTTTAGATTGGAGTACTTTTGAAATTTGGCATATGTTAGATTTTTCATATATATTTTGTTAAGGTAGTGAATGCAAGAGAAACAGAAGTGGTTAGATGATTACTTTTGCAACCCATGAGTCAACTAATTCCATTTTAAACTTCTTTTACAGTGAACTTGACTTTCTTCTTCATGTTCTCTCATGGAATTGATTGTGATTTCTCATTTTCTTTCACAGAAAAAAAGAAAGGTCAGTGGCTATTCCTTTGCCAAACTTATCTGTCCTGACTTTTCCTAAATATCCTTTTTCTGATCAAGGATTTTTCTTCTCCTCTGTTGGATAATTGACCTGTCTTTTGAATTTGGCCACTCTCACCTTAGGATAATCCTTGAGCTCCAGGCTCACTCCAGCCCACCCTCCTCAGCAATCTGTTTATCTTCAGGCTTTTGGGATTTAAACAAGTGTTAAGATTTCACAGAAGCATTATCTTCCAAAGTACCTGATTTGAACCCAACCATTGAAAAGTACTTAATTTCTCTTAGGAATGTCTTCTATTTCACTAGAGTTGAGCAATGCAAATTCTTTAAAACAATGTTTAAAAATATTTTGTGTTTAACCAGAATAGGGTATTGTATTCAAGATAGAAGAAAATAATCAGTGATTTCAAAATGCAGGGGAAATTTTATGTAAATAAGAAATGAAGACTTCTGGATCAGACTATCTTGGCTTTTCCACAAATCTCTGTTGCTGTTTTAGGCTGCTGTCAAATACATATTAAAATTTTTTTGATAGTAATGCATAAACCAGAAAAACTGTTCTTAATTTGGAGGACATCTGGGGTCATAGGAAATCTTGGTGTTGCAGGGCTAGACACAGACATGTTTCAACTAGGCCATGGGCTTCTACTATAGGACCCTATATGGCAAGATGCCTGCTGCTTCTTAGGTCTTGCTGTCTCCCTCAGGCTGAAGCAGAAATCGCCAAGCAGTAGCTCCAAAATAGAACACAGTTAAACACAATTGTCTCATCTTGAGTTTGGGAAGCCCCTGTAAAAGCCACACAGATGGAAGAAATATAGGGTGCAATTATCCATAGCGATTGCCAAGAATGGTCTTATAGCTTGATCTTATATTATTGAACTTCATATGAATTAAATATGCCCACTGAAGCATGTATTAATGAAAATTAAAATGATTTAACAGAAATTTGGTAATGTTTTTTGTTGTGAGCCTAAAGATAGGAGACTGTCTTAAGAGAGAAAATCCAAAATTACCTTTGATTACTTACATGTTAGGTGTTCACATAAGAATTTTTTTATTATTTTATTTTTTATTTTAAAAATTTTATTATTGGGGCGTAGCTGACATGTTATAGTTTCAAGTGTCCAACATACTGATATAACAATTCTATACATTGTGCAATGCTCACCACAATGACTATAGTTGCCATCTGTCACCATACACTGTTATTACAATATTATTGACTATATTCCCTGAGGTGTTCTTTCCATCTCTGTGACTTATTTATTTTATAACTGGAAGTTTATGCCACCTAATCACCTTCACCTATTTTGCCCATCCTCCTGACGCCCCCTCCCTTTTGGCAGTCACCAGTTTGTTCTCTGTATTTATTACTCTATTTCTGGTTTTGTTTGTTAGTTCATTTGTTTTGTTTTATTTTTTTAGATTCCATGTATAAGTGAAATCATATGGTACTTGTCTTTCACTGTCTGACTTATTTCATTTAACATAATACCCCCGGGTCCATCCATGTTGTCTCAAATGGCAAGATTTCATTCTTTTTTATGGCTGAGTATTGTTCCATGGTATGTATGTATATGTATCCATATCTATCTACCTACTTTGTTTGTCTATCAAGAACACTTAGGTTGCTTTCATACCTTGGTTCCTGTAAATAATGCTGCAATGAATACAGGGGTGTGTATATCTTTTTGAATTAGTGCTTTTATTTTCCTCTGGGTAAACACCCAGATTTTTAATAGAAGCCCTACTTTGTTAAAGGTTTAAATCAGTGTTTCATATTTCTATCTCGAGGCACATCCCTGATAGGGCCAGGTTAGCTCAATGAAATCCCCAGTTAGTTCTTCCACTTGCAGAAACTATAACTTAATTTTAACTATTATATCTCAACAATTCTGTAACAGTAATTCTCTGAAAATACCTGGAAGGCTGATGCTCAGAAGAGACCAGGCCTCTGTAATTCAGCTTATGATGATCAGGAACAGGGGCCAGTTCAGGAAGCAAGAGATAAGAGAACAAGGCAGCAGGCCACAAGATAGCAAGGGATCTGAGCAAGATCAGGAGACGGCGGTTTCCTTTAGTCACTCTAGGCTAATGGCGTCCCTTGGTCTCTGAGGTGGTCTCAAATCACATGGTGGTTGTGGTAATTGATGCGGTGTTGTTATAATAACAGTATTAGTGTTACTGGTCATAAATTTTCTGCATGTTTTTAGAATTTCTGATATTTTAATCTTTGCCTATGAATATATTTGGATGCTATTTTCCATTTAAAAGCTTTGTTCATTCTGTTGACTTTGTGTCAATAAATCATTTCTACTTCTGCTAATGATGTAGCATGAAATTCTAATAAATTTAACAGGTCTTCATATTTAACACTAGATGCTTAGTTTGGAATCTTACTGTGAGGATTACAGGTGCTTTTTTCCATAATAAGACCATATTTTGATGTAATGAAAGGGGAAACAAACAAATGAACAGAGATTGGGAAGAAGTAATCCAGATCCAGAAGAATGATTCTCTGCATTAAAAGAAGTTAATAGAAGAGAAGTTTTAATGAAGCTCCAGTTCGGAGAAGAAATAGTTTCTCTGCCTATTTAATAAGATCCAAAGCTGTGCTTTCAGGATGATAGGGATCTTTTTTGAAGGACTAATGAATTCTATTGGCAGGAGATGAACTTTCTTTTTTAAGAGATCACAACCTGAGCTGAAATCAAGAGTGGGACACAACAAACTGGGCCACCAAGGCTCCCTGAACCTTTTATTTAATTTTTTTTTAAGACAAAGAATAGACAGACAAATATAGAAAGAAAAAAGAAAGTAAAAACACGTAGTGAACTAAAGCAGAAGCCTCTCCTGATGACTTTCATGGTCTCTTTCACTCTCAGAGTCCTCGTTTCCTTTTTCAAATATTTGGCAGAAAAAACTGGTGGGGGATAAAAATGCAATGACTCATTTCAGGAAGCCAGCGTGGAAGGGAAGCATAAGGACTTTTGAAGAAGAGCTACGGTCCAGAAAGGAAGGGAAATGAAGAAGATCGGGCAGTGAGACCCATGCTCAGAAACAACCATAGCTGGACTGAGTTGGAGTATGGGAGCACAGCATCATCCATGCTCAGCCTCTTAATAGTTTAAATTTGTGTTCAGTCACCTGATAACATGGAGTAAAGAACTGATTGGAATTTCTCAGGGATGTGTGCCTATCTTCTGTCAGGACCAGCCCGTTTCTGATGTGAACAAGGGAAAGGCAAAGAGAGTTACTGGTGAAAACTAACTGACCTGGAGAACAGAGTGAGCCCTCCCCAGAAGGCCACAGACATTCATAGGACTAACAGTATGAGGCTAGGAATATTATGTTTTGAGCACCTGTCCCAATTAGGAAAACTACAGGTGATTAATCATTGATAACAATTATTATTACCCATTAAAGGTGACAGCAGACTCGAACTTGGAGAATGGGTATAGATAAATGGGCTAGCAATTGTAGTTTGAATTTCCATGACCAAGTATCCTTTTCTGTTGTGGTTTAATATAGAGCATGAAATCACCCATAATACCTGGCTTGCTAAAATGTAACACAGAGGCTGCTGAGGGCAGAGAAGATTTCAAGGAAGGGCGTGGGCCTTTGGAATGCGGAGGCCTGCGTGACCACTCTGCCCTTGGGATACCAAGAGGAGTTGCCTTCCCCAAGCTGTCTTACCCCAAACAGCCTCCCTCTGATGATCTAAGAGCTGTGTGCATTGTCCCTTAGGCTATGTTAGCAGATCTCTTAGACCATGCAGATTAGCATATCGTATCTTTCAGGTAAACAGACCCTCCTAGTTCCTGTAAGACCTTTTGTTCCACATCACTGTCCTTGAGAAACAGTGATAAGGATTTGTGATTATTCTGAAGGATCAAGAAAAGCAGGAGCAAAGAAGAGTAAAGGGTCTTTGTCTCTGAGGTCTCTGAGCGTTGACACTCCTGCATTCTCCTCTCTTTGAAAGCAAAGTTTGGAGTAATCCATCATGCACTGGTACAGGGATTGCTGGCCATTCCAGGCACTTCTCCTCCCTGCAACACCCTGAAACATGAAACCACAACCATGTGATTTAATATCTCATATTTGGACAGCATACGAGGTACTTTTATCTACATTTTCTCACCTTGACATTAACTTGGGTCCTGATGTAATTAGCCTAAATTTACTATTAAGACTTTGGTTCAGGACACCTGGGTGGCTCAGTTCTTAAGCGTCTGCCTTTGGCTTAGGTCATGATCCCAGGGTCCTAGGATGAAATCAAACATGTCCCAAAACCTGAGGACTGATTTCTTGTGAAGAACATGTCTTCTACCTGAGGAATTCATGTCTCTTTCAGGAACATTATTTTGATCTTAGATCAATCAAACTAATAACCTTGGCTGTATTATGCGAAGTGAGTTGCCTTAAGCAAGTTTCAAAGCTTCTCTGCATTAACTATAAATGGATGACTTCTCTGCCCTACTTGATTTCCTAAAGTTGAGAAGATGGCCCATCGCCTCTTAAGTGCTTTATGTATAACCCATTTAATCCTCACAACAGCTTTCGGAGAACAATCACTGGCCCCAGTTTACAGATGAAAAACTGAGGCATAGAGGTTAAATCTGACCAATTGTGTGTGGTAGATTACAGCAGACATTGACCAGCCATTCCGGCTCTACCCACTTGTGACGCTAGCCTAGCAAAGGTGGAAAGTTAGGTTCATTCTCACAGAGAAGAGGTTCTTAAGGGTCAGACTGGGGAGACAGCATGGGAATGAAGAGTAAACAGAAAATGCAAGGGTCAATTCTTAGGAAAGTATGATAACAACTGGAGAATAGCAGCTTACATGAACCGAGAGCAGTGAGAAAGCCAGTGTTTTCTATTTGGGATAGGAATTACCCCGGGACTGCTGATTGAAATGGGGTGCAAAAGTCTTACAAGGAAGAAAAAAGTGGCACCAGTTTGATCCTCAAGTATATTTTGAATATCTTCTATTTCTCTTTTCATTAGAGGAAATTCAATTTAATAGATGAACAGAGGAAGAGAGGGAAAAGGAGAGTGTTTCAAAGAATAAGGTTAAAGTCATCACAGCTTGACAGAATCTTAAAAATCACAAAGTAGGCCAGAAGAGCGGGTCTTTGAGACTTACTGTTAGAAACAATTTTATTTTAAACACATGTGGTTTCTTAATGATACTGCTAGCTTGGTGGCTGTGCAGCCCGCCTTCAGCAGGAAGTGCTGATTTGCTTAATTCTATTAAGGCCATAAGAAAGGTAAATCTGTCTCCTGAACTTAAAGGGCCTCTGCTGCAAAGTAAGTTTGACATTGGCCAATAATCACCCTGACATTCCTGTGGCTTTGGCTGCTCTCAGAGCTGCTGAGTGGCATCAAGAGAAGAGGCTGAGCAAGAAAGCCTACGTACAGCTGTACAGCCTACCCTGTGGATGCTGAGAAAGGCTGGTATTCTCAAAACAACACCAGCAGAGGACCCACTGTGCTCTCCCGTGTTCACTGCCCTTGGCCGAGGGTTTGGAAGAGTCTCAAACGCTGGTGGCAGAGGGGATGCTGTGCTTCCTGAATCACGTCTGAATCAAAGGTGTTCATTGTGAGAACAGCCTGGAAAACTGCATGCTTTGCAAGATTGAACTATGCAAAGTGGGCAGACACAGAGCTTGGGGATCATATTTTGATGACCATTTCATCTCCAAAAAACCCAAAGGTGTGC
The DNA here is from genome assembly GCF_022355385.1 of Mustela nigripes. Classification (NCBI taxonomy): domain Eukaryota; kingdom Metazoa; phylum Chordata; class Mammalia; order Carnivora; family Mustelidae; genus Mustela; species Mustela nigripes. The sequence continues at coordinate 76,309,047 of NC_081561.1, read as the reverse complement.
TCTCAGCAAATGGTCCCTAAACAAGTCTTCTCCTTAGAAGGGGATCATTCCCTTGAGCAAAGGAGACTCTTGATGCACCCTTTGGTCCCAGGATCCCATTCAGTTGTCTTATGCCCAAGTATTTTAGTTTTTTTCAAGTATTACTATTGATAGTTGTATAAAAATAAGTCAGGATGCCTCCTGTAGAATGCTAGTTTATTGCCAGCTCCTGTCATTTTCTTCCTGGCAGTAGGTATAAGACATATGTACTGGCAGATGACCAGCAAAAGCCTCTCTCTTTATCCTTTCCATTTTTCATCCTTTCCAGATCTAAGGAGAATGTGGAGAGCATTTGGGTATGAGCAGCTACCTCCTTTGGTCCTGACGGTGGTTGAAGCAGTACATGTATTAGATGCTATTCTTCAGTCAGCTCCTTGATGTAATAGCCAGTTGTGTTGCAACCTGTGGGGGTTTCAAGGTTCATAAAGTCATCAGGATCCTAGAAGCAAGGGTTTTACATATATAGAAAGCTGAGCAGTTCAGGTTATAAATGTGTAGCAAGTAGCTTCAATGCTCTCGGTATGTGATGTCATCTACTGATTATAAATCTGTAGCTATGTATCATATTGTTTGGTAATACTCTTTGAATTTAGCAATAAATCCTTCTGTCATCAATGACCTCAAGAAATGAAAGTGCATGTTTAATTAAAAAAATACATACTAAATTATCCACTCATCACCAAGCCCATGTGATATCACTGAAGAGAGGAAAAGTAAACCGGCAGTATCAAACCAAGATTGTTATGTTAGGAACACTGTACCCAAAAGGACAGTTTTACCTGTGCAGTCACCTAAGATGTGTCCACACATGACTCTTGGAAGCATGAGTTTTCATTTAGATCCATTGATTGTTGGTTGAAGTTAATGCTGCTCCTTTTCAATTCCAAGTGTTTTGTGCAGGCACAAAGCTGGAAGTGATAGCAGAAAATGCTGTGGCTCCATTAGGAGCAGAACTTCTCGAGTTTAAAGGATGTCAGTTTTGTATCAGCAGATGCTTCAAATTGAAAATCAGTAATTCTGATAATTGTTCTTTTCTTTTCCCCCCATATGGTTGCTGGAATCAAAGTAAAGCTTTGGAATTTATTCTCTCAAAAGTAAAACATCTGATATCGTTATGAATGTTGAAAGTGCAACACTGAGGTTAGAGCATTTGTTTTTGTGGTGATAATATGAATAGAAAATTTTGTAGAGCACATCAGCATGGTAACAACAATGTTCTCACTAAATGAAGGAACCTGTGAAGGAGAAGTGTATTGGGAATTTGTTGTACACAAAATTCATAATTTCACTCAAAGAAACTATAATAGTCTATCAACTGAAATAGAAGTTACAATTGTCAAAATCTGTACATACTTTTATAAGTACACAGTTGGAATAACTAATATAGGTAAAACTCTTATTTGTTTAATATTTTTTTATTTAAAAAATGTTCAGCCAAGTAGTATGATCTTTCTCTCCGTCTAGCTTCTCATCAATAAGATGTTAGCACTGTTTAAGCCTTTCACTAACTACTTTATTAATCAGCCCTAATGTCCTATGAAGATACTTAAATTTTTGTAAAGGATTTCTCCAAATTTGGGTTGCATTTTCTTCAAAATCAGCTGGAAATTTTTAAGCGAATTATTCAACCAATGATATGGCAAGAAGAGCAATGACTTCCAGTTGAAGCTTTTAGCAAACTAAAATTATTGAAGACATTCTCTTGCCTATGGGGAAGATGTTTCCTACAAAAGCAATGGGAAGCTGAACAAATTAAAAGACTGAGACCACAGTATATAAAATTTAGTTATGAAATTGTATAAAAGCATTGGAATATCTGATTTGCAGGAAGAATTAGTTGATAAATCTTCTACTTTTAATTGAATACATTTATATCCTGTATTGAAATTGAGAAAACATACAATTCCACAGCATCTAAATTTGGCAAAAACTTTCAGGAAAATCATAAATAGGGACAACTTATTTGACAAATGTTGTCTTATAAAAATATTTGTTGAAGGAAACTACTGTAAATGGAAGCAAAAAGGCAGTGCCTGTGAAAATATTTGGGCTGAAATATTTACCCCAGTATAAAATAAATTGGATTTGAGAGTATATTTCATCTAGCAGAAATTATTTGGACAGAACATTTAGAAAGGATACTTTCTTACTTCTTTCGCAAAGAAATGTTTCATGAAAATGTCAATGATTTTACATTTTTTAAATGTAGAATGTTAACGAAAAAATACATTCCTCTGCTTCTGGACATGGTATTAGAGACAGAATCAGCTAAGCAACTGAATAAGGTATGTGAAAATGTGCCAGAAATATTTCTTTCCTAATAGTTTATATAATCAATGTAATCTTTTAAACTTTCTTGATCTGTACAAATATATATTAGTTTTATCTTTAAAAACTTCAATTTTAAAAGTAACTTTTTAAAAAAAAAGATTTTATTTATTTGTTTGACAGAGAGAGAGATCTCAAGTATTCAGAGAGGCAGGCAGAGAGAGAGGGAAAAGCAGGCTCCCCGCCAAGCAGAGAGCCCAATGCGGGACTTGATCCCAGGATCCTGGGATCATGACCTGAGCCGAAGGCAGAGGCTTAACCCACTGAGCCACCCAGGTGCCCCTAAAAGTAATTTTTGAATAAAAGTGCCCTTTTTAAGGTCTATAAACAGCAAAATTTCAAACAACATATAATTATATTTTTGAATAGTAAACTTTCCAACACTTATACAAACTTAATTATTTTTAATGCTTTCTTCCACTCTCAGATGTCTCTTATAAATTTTACAGGCATCCTTCTATTAGTCATTTAGATCAGTTTCTGAAGTTGGAGAAGTTTGCTGCATGTTTTTTTCTGAGAGATGCTGGTACTTAATGTAAATCTGACATTGATGTCCATCTTGAGAGGAATATTGTGGCCATGGCAGAGTTCCTAGGACTCCCAGGGAGAGGAGGTAATTGCGCTACAGCATGTTTCAGTCCATGAGAAATTCAGTGGTCTCAGTATTGTGAAAGAGGTGTATTTATCATAGTAAATACAAAGTTGGTCAATGTAAACTCTTGGTGGTTGTTAAATGTGGTTGGTGACATTTATGAGTTGGCATTTCTCCACTTCCTGATCAATTCTCCTGTTTTTGGACAGGTCACTAGTGCCCCAGCTGCTGCCTTTCAGTGATTGCAGTGCAGTTTTGGGTGGCAGTGAAATTTTGGCACTACTGGGCCATGTCATAGTAGTGAGAATAGTGGTAATGAATCAAAGTCTCAGATTTTTTTTTTCATACTGTATCAGATTATAGATCACTTCATAAGATTCCTTGGTGGGCTGTGGGGTTCCCAGAAGAAGACAATCTTTTCATTTACACAACTGTTTACAATAATGGAAAAGATAATTTGATCTTCATTTCCTATTTTAATGTAAGGAGTGGGACAAATTTACTCCATACAGTAAAAGCAAGCACAGGACTTAGGCTGTGCTTGGACTTAGTCCTTCCCTGTGCCTTGGGAACAAAGTGGGACATTTGCTAGTTATCTCCCACCTCATTTGCCATGTTTTCTCAGGAAACACAGTCCCACATTAAAATTATGGGGACTGTGCTATCTCCAAATCAACCACTAGATTTTGGAAAATAGCTCATCCATGACTTTATTCCCAGCTTTACCACTGAGCAGCTACAGATATTAGTGGACAAAATACTCCCACGTGAAGTGTAAGTACATCAGGACTGTTGTGTATCGTAGGGCCAAAGGCGTGGATGTCCTCCAGAGCTTAAGGTTTCCCCAGATGAGATCCAAGCATGGGCCATGCATGAGCTATACACACCTGCCTCAAAGGAAAACTTTCCTGGGCCTGGGGAATGGAGAATATTGGAATTAGACATATTTTCACTTATTACATAATACAGATGATTCCTCCCCTCCTTTGATTTTCTTTAATCATGTTGCCAATCAAAATACTATAAAACAAACATTGTAGCAGTTGTACACATTACTGCCCTGGAATAAAAATTGGATTGAGGTTATTAAATAAAATAATCATGATAGTGACGATGATGATCATGATGATAATAATAATAATAATACTAGCAACATTGATAGATATCAGATGCCATGCTCAGCACTTTACACAAAATGTAATTTTCCCAACTGGCTCTTTAAGATTAATACTATTATTATTCCCAATTGACAGATGAGAAAATTAAGGCACAGAGAGGTTAAGTTATTTGCTCAATGTTACACCACGAGTAAGTGAGAGAATGGGGAATTGAATCAAGAGCTGCTTGGATCTCAAGGTCCTGCTTATAACCACAGGCTATGCAGCCTTGTATTGTTGGGTTTACATTCCTTGAAAGAAACCCTACTTTAAGATGGTGAACCATTTTTTAATATTTTAATTAGGTTTGCTATCACCTTATTGATGTTTTTGCCATTGCAGATAAATGATGCTGTTCTCACTTGTGGTGCCTGCTTTGCTTTTTTGTGTTTGGTAGGTTTGTGATAGTTTTTCTTTTTTCTTTTCTATTTTTGTCCAATTTCATTAGTATTTTGCTACTTTCATTAAGGAACTAGAAAGTTTTTCATATTTTATACGCCCTAGGACAAATAAAAAAGTACTTAACCTTCAAAAGGTTGAAAGAACTAAGCATAAAACTCTTTGAATCTGAAACTTTTTCTTAGAGTTAATGAGTACACAGCTGTGCAAAGTTTCCTCTTACAATTTTTAATATCTTCCATATTCATTTATTCCATAAATATTTATGAGAGCCTGCTACACCTATGAAGTGTTAGGATATGTGTGTGCTAGGTTATAAATAAATAAAATGAACAAACAAAGCCCTGAGAATTAAAAAGCTTACTATAAATTCAATTTTTATTATGTTCCTCTTTTGATTTCTGACATTATTTGCTTGGCTTTCAATTTCTCGAGTAGAATTTGAATGAAATTTTGTCTATTTAGGATGTTTTATTTTACTTTTCCTCAAGAATTAGTTCTGAGACTCATTTATTAATTCCATTTTTTATTTCTTTTTTCTAAGTTATTGGCTGGGGTTTCTATTTAGTTATTTTCTCCTAAAGCAGATTTTTAAAAATCTCAGATTTTTTGCTGAATGCTTAATTGTCATCTTTTTAAACAAAACAATCCCATCAGTCTACATAATTATTTCTGAATGTTACTTTGGTTGCACCCTAGATGTCTTGATATTAATATCCTTATTTTTTATGAAATTAGATTGCACTTATTTTTTTCCCTTATTGTCTCAGTTGTGTAAAAACATTTAAGTACATATCCAGATAATAGGATGTTTATTTTTACAACTTTGCTTTTAAGTTTGGCTATGTCTATATAATGGTCAAATATTACCTAAAAACTTCCATTATTTAGAATTTGTTGAGAATTTCAATATGTTTTATGACCATATGTAAATATATATTGTAGAATTCAATATTTGCCTTTTAATCTATTAATGATTACTTCTTAATCTATTAGCATTACATTAATAAAATTCTTTGCTAATTTTTGCTAACATTTGACCCAAACTTATGAATAGCAATATTAATTTATAACACTACCTTTTTGAGGAGGGAGCTCAATTTTTTCTTACACATATCACTATTTGTTTTCATTGTAAATTCTTTTATCAAAGTATTATTTATGATCCTTCTTATTTCTTTAGTTTGTTTGCCACTAATTTTACTTTGTTGTATTTTCTTATTACCATGTCTGACATTGATTTATATTTGCCTCTTAAATCACTATTGAATAGTCAATCAAATGTTTGTATGATTTTGGTTTTCATGTATCTCTTGTAAGCAACATACAAATGAAATTGTTCATTAAACAGATTGCCTTGTCCTTTACTTAAAGAGGATAAATAATTTTTATTTGTTGCTATTGGTGAGGTTTGTTTTTCTGTAATCTTAATGGAGTATTTTCTTTTTGTTTTGTAAGCCCTCTTCTATTTTCCTTGTGGTTTTTTTATGATATGATATTTTGTTTGTTGTCTTCCAGTCACATTCTGTGAATGTTTAAGTCTTTAAAATCAACTCAAACAAATATTTCTTTATCAAATCAAAGCAGAAAAGAAAAGAAAGTATATGACTTTTCATTTTGTAAGATTTGAAATTTGGAATTTGAGAACTCTCTTCCTGTTACACCCAAGTATAAAATTTTATAAGCTTAATAAAGAATTAACAGATTTCCACAAATATTGTGAAATGTTAATGTTTTAAATTTATTTATAGCATTTGTACTCATTTTTCCTTATATTTATAGTAATTATTCAGTCTTTCTTATTTAATGATGACTGTGTTTACTATAACTTTTTGGTTTTTTTTTTTGAGAGAGTGAGCGTGAGCAGTGAGCAAGGGTGGAGGGGCAAAGGGAGAGGGAGAGAGAGAATCTTTTTATTTATTTATAAAGATTTTATTTATTATTTGACAGAGAGAGAGAGCACAAACAGGGGTAGTGGCAGGCAGAGAGAGAAGCAGGCGTCCTGTTGAGCAGGGAACCCTACACGGGGCTCTATCCTAGGACCCTGCGATCATGACCTGAGCCAAAGGCAGATACTTAACTGACTGAGACACCCAGGCACCCCGAGAGAGAGAATCTTAAGTAGGCTCCACACTCAGTGAAGAGCCTGAGGAAGGGACTTGATCTCATGACCCCATATCATGACCTGAGCTGAAATCAAGAGTGAGACAGCTTAATTGCCACTCAGTCGCCCCTGGAATATATTCTTCTTCTCCTTCTTCCTCTCCTCCTCCTCCTCCTCCTTCTTCTTCTTTTTCTTCTTCTTCAGATTTATTCCTTTATTTTAGGAAGAATAAGCTGGGGTGGGGAGAGAGGCAGAGGGAGAAGGAGAAAGGGCCTAAAGCAGACTCTGTGCTGAGCACAGAGACCTACCCACATGGGACTCAATCCCATGAACCCAAGATCATGACCTGAGTCAAAACCAAGAGCAGAACACCCAACCTATTGCACCACTCAGGCACCTCTATCCTCTGGAATATATTCTTTTTTTTTTTTTTTTTTTTTTTAAGATTTTATTTATTTATTTGACAGAGAGAAATCACAAGTAGATGGAGAGGCAGGCAGAGAGAGAGGGGGAAGCAGGCCCCCCGCTGAGCAGAGAGCCCGACGCGGGACCCGATCCCAGGACTCCGAGACCATGACCTGAGCCGAAGGCAGCGGCCCAACCCACTGAGCCACCCAGGCGCCCTGGAATATATTCTTAAGGAAGTTTTCCAGAAACTTTAGTGGCTGGTTTATTTTTTTGTTGTTATTCTTGTATATCTGAGGAGATTTTTCTGTGGCTTCTATATATGAAATGTATGTTAAATTATTCAAGCATAAAATCCATAAAGTCCATAGATCATTTTTTTTTTTTTTTAGATTTTATTTATTTGACACAGAGAGACACAGCAAGAGAGGGAACACAAGCAAAGGGAGTGGGAGAGGGAGAAGCAGACTTCCAGTCAAGCAGGGAGCCTGATGTGGGGTTCCATGACCTGACCTGAGCCGAAGGCAGCAGCTTATCAACTGAGCCACCCAAGTGCCCCAAATTATTTTATTTAATTCTGATATTTAGTGTTATAAGGAAATTTTAAGATCACTTCAGTTTCTGAAAGTTGTAGATAACCTATTCTTTTATCTGTTTAGATTTTTTTTTAATATTTAAACATTGTTTTAAATGTTTACACCACATGACTAAGGTATGGATATTTTATAGTTCTTTTTTTGCCTGAGGGAAAAACCTGTTCTCTTTTCTTTTCTTTTCTTTTCTTTCTTTCTTTCTTTTTTTTTTTTTGGAAGACTTTATTTATTCATTTGATAAAGAGAGAGAGATCACAAGTAGGCAGAAAGACAGGCAGAGTGAGAAGAGGGGTGAAGCAGGCTCCCCGCTGAGCAAAGAGCCTGATGCAGGGCACAGTCCCAGCACCCTGAGATCATGACCTGAGCGGGAGGCAGAGGCTTAACCCACTGAGTCACTCAAGTGCCCCAGCTGTTCTCTTTTCAATTTAGAACATCTCTTTAATCGTATGTTTGATTATTGTTTTATGTTTGTTTTATTTGCTTCTAATCTTTCTTAAATTGAATATATAGATCCTAACTTTTATATATTCTCTGTATCATTTTGTGTCTTTTGCTTAGTCTCATTATTTTAATTTAATCTTTATATTATGAAAATTTTTGTACTTCCGTAATTATGTTTTTCTACTGCTTTTGGTTAACTTTGTATTTTTGTTAGTATGCTGACATTTGTATTATTTTAAATGCTAGGTTAATAGTGCTAAAAATTAATTAGTTCCTGACACATTTTATTAGTGCTCTTCTTTCTTCATAGAAACACTATTAAAAAAAAACCCAAAACAGTTTCTTGTTTTGCATTTCTGCAAGTAAATTACCAAGAATATGACTTCCCTGAGTCATCAGGGTAATAATTAGTATATGGCTCTGTGAATATGGGGAGGGGAATTTAAAAATCCCAACAATTTTCTACTGTGAATCAGAAGTAAATGCAGGGGCACCTGCGTGGCTCAGTTGGTTAAGTGTCTGCCTTCGGCTTAGGTCATGATCCCAGGGTCCTGGGATGGAGCCCTGAGTCAGGCTCCCTGCTCAGTGGGGAACCTGCTTCTCCCCCTCCCTCTGCTGCTCCTCCTGCTTGTGCTCTCTCTATCAAATAAATAAATTTAAAAAAGTAAAATGGGAATACAAAGAAAAAGAAATAAATGGAGAACTTTTAAAAACCTGCTTTATATCTCTACCATTGACCTCCTGATAGAGTATGTCTGTGGTTAGACCCAGTCATGTTTTTTGTTATTCTGGTTTATTGTTTCTATTTGTTTTTACAGATCCATTAATGATCTTATAACGAGATAAGTTTGAGAACTACTGAACTAAATAATACTAACCTCCTCATAGAAGAGATGCACCTGGAAAATTATGTTTTCTTATCTCTATCCTGTTTCTAATCCTTCTGAGAAGGTTTTTACAGTAGAAATATACTTCAACTCACCAATCACATTTGAAACTAATGGCATGAGTTCTTTAATTCCCAGGAAATAAATGAGCTGCTATCCTCCATTAGACTCAACAGCCACTTTCCCCCCCACATTGGCTTTTCTTGTGTTTCTGAGACACTGCAGAAATACAACTGCTACCTTCTACTGAGCACTTAATCTTTATACATTTTCTTATTTAATCATCCTAACAACTCTTAGGAGATATATACTGTTATTTTCTTTCTGAAGATGAGTTAAAGGTGCTTAGTCATGCATTCAAGATCACACAACTGTTGAAGCCAGAATAGGAAGAAAGATCATTTAGCATCACAATCTCTCTTTTTATTCACTTCACCATATAGTTATATGATGCTCTATAGAAAAAAATAAAACACTATATGTTATATAGCTTAGAGTTTCCTTTTCCCTCACAGCAGCAAGAGCACAATCTTCTGGGCAGTGTAGCAAGCATGCACTTTGTGGGGGGAAGCCAACATTTGGTATTGAAGACAAGGAAGGAATGGGTGCCTAGCTATACAGATGCAGATGGTCTTCAAGAAAGAAATCAATTTTGAAGAGCAAATGGTTATTAAAATGTAACCAACCTCAAAAGATTTTGGAGGGGAAAGTCATTATATATGAATAGATTATGCTCTTTATCTCTCATGCAAATATTTGGCACTGGAAAGGGGCCAAGTGTAACATCTGTAAACAGTTTGGTACTGTCCATTGTGCTCTCAATCAACAGTACCATTTGCAAGTTTGCTCTGTTGTCGCTCATCTCAATCTTTTAGAAATACTTTTCTTTGGATGCAGAGATCAGGCCACAGTGGGAATTTTTTCTCATGAGACAAATGTTTCACATACTGAATGAAACGTATGGTATCAGTAATTAAGAGATTTAAAACACTACTGACAGATTAAAAAAAAAGATGGAAAAGAAATATTGCTGAAACAACTAGTTAAAAATGAAAGTTTTAATCAGACATGCTATTGACATCATGTGCACAATGTAGAAATCACTGCCTGAATTTTAAATCCAATAAAAAATTTTGAATCTGATAAAAAAAAAAAAACCCACTCAGTTGTTTGATCCCATCCTTTATAAGAAAAAGAGGACAAAATTAACTGGAGATCAATTAAATCACAATAGTATGTCAACTAATATCTTCTGTTTAATAAATAAAATGAAAGATGAAGTCAACCAAATTTCTGACATTACATATATTTTTATTGTTGTTGTTCACCTTTTATCTAGTTCTGGTGTCTAATCAAAAAAAGTCATGATATTACAAAATTACATCGATATGCTTTGGTTGATTTATTTCCCTATGTAGAGGATGATGATACCTCCCAGAGTTTAACCTTAACATGGTAAAGTCAGAAGTTATGTTAGACCTCTTAATTGGATGCAACGAGTCTTTGAGTATGATTTCTGGAAGACAGTGAAGGGAAACGGGTATGGATATTTTGAAAGATGACTCATCTGATGAGCTTGCAGGTTTGAGGTGCTCTGGTCCTGTCAAATCTTCATTTTATAGTTGAGGAATTGGAAAGACAGACAAACTAAGTAAAATAAAACCACTTTTAATGACAGAGGGAGGTTTTGTCAACCAAATTTCTAATGCCCATTTTCACAAGGAGCTCTTTGCCCACACAGCTTTGAGAGAAAGTCCCACTTACCCCCAAACGTGTCCATGATAAGCCTTTCCTCTGGGCCACCAAATCAATTTTCTAAGGCTAATGCCTTAAAAACTGTCATTAGAAGGAAGGTATGTTAGATATCCTTAAATTACTTTTATTTTAACTCAAAATAGTTTTTCAGGTTAAATGAACATTATTCTAGGAATTCACCAAAGAACTGAATTTATAAGAGGTCAGCTAGGCAATAAAGCAGTAGCAAAGTGTCAAACAGGTCAGAGTTTAAGTCTCAGTTATGCTTCTGACTAAATGTGAAAATTAAGAAGTTTTCCTATCTTCTCCAAATGGGGACAAAATACTTACATCTTAAGGTGTTAAAGACCTAAATAAGATAAAGGAATTTTTAGGTGTATCATAACTTATTGTGGTTATTCTTTTGAGATTCAAGAAAATATCTTATCCTAAAACTGTTTAGTACTATTCAGGCCTCAAAACTCCTACTCCATTGAGGGGCACCTGGATGGCTCTGTTGTTTATGTGGCTGACTCTTGGTTTTGGCTCAGGTCATGATCTCATGGGTTGTTAGATCCAGTTGTTGGGGCTCCATGCTCAGCTTGAAGATTCTTTCCTACTCCCCCATCCTGCCCCATCCTGCCACTTGCACTCATTCTCTCTAAAATAAATAAATCTTAAACAAACAAACAAACAACAATTCAACCTCCTAGTCCATTGTTAGGGATTAATTCTTTTGAATTAATATTGTCTTCTCTAGTTATAAACACTTTTTAAAACAAAGTCTCCTGATGACTCAATACATGAAATTCTAATAAATCATGACCTTTGTGTAAATGTACCTACTTTAAACATTTCCAAGATGAGAGGAGATGGCATAGCATGAACTGAGGAACCTATGATGAGCCAGCGTTCTAGATGCAGGAGAGACAGTGTGGAGAAAAGGATAGGAAAATTGAAGAGCGTAGATTGTTGTGCAGGAAGGCATCTATCTGAAGGTATTTACCAATGGATGTTTAAAGGACTGGCAGGAAATAGATTTGGAGAGAAGGACAGAAGCAACAAACTGTTGAAAACTGTTTTCCAGGAAAGGTTCACTAAGTGCTCAAACCACTCACTCAAAGGAAACAGAGACATTTTCAGATTCCTAGAGTGGCTCAAGGATCTTCAAGTCACCCCTAAGACGTACCTGTGTAGCCAGTACCTATGCTCTCTTTATGACTGAAACAGCAAAACTCTCTGATGGCTGAGGGACATGAGAACTATCTTTAAATGTGTGACTGCCTCCTTTGTGAACACACACTATTTCTGTCTCCAGAAGGAAGTCAAGAATCAATGTATTCATATTACAAGAAGTAGTTACAGTCACTTCCTCAAAATATTTCTTGAGCCTCTTCTGTGTAGAGGGTGACATATGACAGTTAAGCTCACAAGCTCTGCATTTAGGTTGCCTGCATTTGAGTTCCAGTACCACCACTTACTATCCTCATAGTTATGTATAAACATGTTATTTAGTCTTTTCCTGACATACTTTACTCATCTATAAGGTGAGAATAGTAATGGTATCCACTTCATAGAATTGCTGTGAGGATTAAACAAAATTTTACCTACAAGGTTGTAATACTCAGTGTATATTACTATTATGATTATTATCATTGTTAATTTTTTTCTATGGGTGCTAACTGTAGGGGATATTAGATATATAACAAGACACACAACTTTATTCAATTCCCATCTATCACAGATTCAAGGTTGAATCTAAGTTGTGCCTATCACTAGGACATAGACCTGACTGATCAATTGGTCAGGTGATCCCAGAACTCCATTTGTGGGGCTTCCAGTATGAACATCTTAGCAATTTAGGGGGAAACAGTTTTCTGAATACAGTGTCATACCTGTCATTCACACTCATCTCAGACTCAGCTACTTTTAGAGTCAAATTTGTTCTGTGCATGGGGATAGAGGCTGGGCAGTAAATTAAAAGCCTTGGAGGGCAGTGGGTAGAGGAGGGATGGTATGGGCCATATAAGGTGGACAGTGACAAGTCACTAGTGGGAGACAACCATGCCTAGAAGAAGTGGCAGATTCTACCTGACAGTTTAATAGACAGTTGATTTGATGTGTTGGTCAGTACTTTCTGAGATATTTTCTAAGACAATCAGAAATATGAGGAGTTGCAGGAGACAATTTCTAAAGAGCTGGGTTCCTATGTGAGTCAGTGTGGGTCATGAGCCCCTAGAATATGGATATCGTTTTAACTGGGACCCCATTTGAATCCACAGACTGGTACACATGATCTGAAGTAATTCAGTTTATAATAAGAAAGAATTTAGTGATTAGAGAAATTTCAAAATAGAATGTAGCATCAATAACTGGAGTTGGTTAAGGAGAACACAAAGAGGCACTTAGCTGAGATGCATTAGAGGACTAATTTAAAGTGTAGGAATAAATGACTTCTTAAGATTCTTTCTAAACTTGAAATCCTTGGACTCTAAATTTCTTTGGAACTTTAGAGAAAAGGTCTTTCTATTCACAGTCTGCCTGCTTGTTTTGTAGATATTTTGAAGAGTGTGTAATCAGTTTTGTCTACAGATAGAGTTTGCCTGCATTACGATCATGTTCCATTAGGATGTGAGATACCCCATGATACCGGGACCAGGCCTCATTCACCTTTTTATACTCAGCAATGACGACTATGGTTAGAGCTTGGGGTGTGCAACTGAATGGAAGTGGCTCTTAGATTTTTTTCTTTTAAATCTTTATGTTAATGGTCTTGCTAGTTTGCTATTTAACAATGCTCCATTTAATAGGCTCAGGAAATACTTTTTGATAGCAGGTGAAGTATAAATACTAAAAAAATAGACAAGCACTACTTGATAGTTAATACATAAATAAAAACCTTGCCACATATACTGTTATAATGACTCTTGTACTTTACCTTGCACACAAGGGGCAAGAATATATATACCTTTTTTTTAATGTAGCTGAAATATTTAGGCAATCTGACATTTTTAAGTCACTTCCATTTGATATTATGATGGTTAAAATAACTTATTATGCAAGTTTGTTCTTATCTATACCTGCTTTTTGGCATGGTATAGTGGACAAAGACTTAAAATGTTGTTTTGGGGACACATTTTGGAGAGAGGAAGGGAGGGGGTAAACACTTTAATGCTGATCAGAGTTTAAGTCAAAACATGAAAGCTTGATAATAAAACTTCTGGTATTATCCTACAAGCTCAGAGACTCCTGACTCTCCGAACTGGAAGATCAGGATCCCCATTCTTTCTCAACAAACCCCTGCATGAATGAAATGACTTAGGAGTAGATACTTAAACGTTCTAGGTTTCCACTTTTACAAAGTGAGGATACCAAACTGGGAGTATTAACGTAGTTTTCAGGGCTAGCATTTTATTCTACTTCAGTTTTCCTTTTCTTCTGTGCTTTACTTCATTTTTTTTTTCTGAAGGCGTCAATGGCAGAATAAAATTATTTTACACTTTCTCATCAATAACAATAACTTGATTCATTGCTTGAAAAAAAAGCAAAAAAAAAAAAAGAGAGGAAAATGTAAAAAGAAGCAAATGAACAAAGGAGAGACTGAGCAAACACAGAGGGAGTAATGCTTGTGAGTATGGTATTTTATCCTTTGGGTTTTAAAGAGAAATTAATCATTTTCTCCTGGAATGCTCATTTCAAACACATGTGAATTGTGACCAAATTTTATCTCCTGCCACTGACTCCACTGGGAAGCTTCTGGCAATAAATCTCTATGTCAGTATACACTGTCTCCCAGAATTGCAAACATGTCGGAATGGAAAAATCTGGGTATACTGGAAATACGAAGATAGGTCAGGGTCATGTTATATGAAACAGTTTTTTATTTCTCTAAAGAGAAATGGCAAGGTTTATGTCCAAAATCAGAGACAGTGTTTTAGGTCATGTGATAATAGCCACTTAAAGTCTAAGGAAAGTATTCAGCAATCACAGGTGGAAAATTTTGTATAATTTGGTTGTTCTGTTCTTAAATTGAAAGGAGAGGTAAGTGGAAATCCTCATGTGAAGTGCTGATATTTTGGAGAACATTACAGAATCACTAGGCACTAGAGTGGCACAATGTCTTGTTGGATGAGAGACTAAGGAACCAAAGGGTCATTCCTTACTCTTTTCTTCCATTCCTGAGCAGAGAGTTTTATTTTCTGTAAATGGCTGGATGCCCAGCTACTATTCAGGGCAAGTGAGGCTTCTTGAAAAGGACCATGTTCTACAATGATCCTGAATAGCAAGTTATTTATATCTACTTGGCAATGTTATTAAATAATAATGATGAACTTCTGACAAGACAACCAAAAGTAATAATATCCGTCTCTGTGTGGCACATGGGAGTATACACACTAGGGATTGGTATAAAAAGAGACTATACAGAGATTTGCTCTAGGTCACAGGTGTAACAAGAGAACTATATTTCATAGAGTCAGGGAAAATGGTTTAGTTGACTTTTTCCATTTATTATAAAGCATTTGAGGCACTAAAAGCTGTAAAGAGCAATACAATGATTACTCATGGATGGAGCTACCATCTATTTCAGAAAAGAGATGTTACTAATGCAGTTAAAATGTATGTGAACCTTCCCTACAGCATTCTTTTCCAAGTCCCAGTGCAACCGATAGCCTACACCCAATGATTGTTGTGTCCATAAATTTCATGTAAATATCTATAGAATATATACTGTATGTTATATGTATAATACATGTATATAACATATATTGTATATTATATGCACGGTATATGTATATCACACATATATGTTTACATATATCCACATATATGTGTTTTTAAGGCACATCTTAAGCAATATTTAATATTTATTGCAAATTTTACAACTATCCATACAATTATCATTCTTTAATATTCTTCTGCAACCTGCATTTTAAAAAATTTTTGCTCAGTATTGTTTGTGAGACTCATACATATTTATCCATGTTCCTTTAATTCATTATTTTTATCTCGTGTATTTCGTTGTAGGAATAAACAGCAAGTCCATCAATCCATTCTCTTATTGAGAGATATTTGGGTTGTTGTTAATTTTTTGCCTCTGCAAACAATGTTTCTATGAACTTATTGAATGTTTTTTTAGGTTTTCAAATATACCTAGGACTGGGATTTCTGGATGTCAGGGTATAATATATACGTTTTTTGATAGGATTTGCCAAATTACTTTCTGAAACATTTGCAAACTTTGTATTTACTGTCATTACTGATTTAGTTCTATTTGCTCATGTTCTGGATTTCTTAAGGATATGTTATCACCTCATTTTATTTAAGATGTTGGCTGTGGAATTTTTGTTCTGCTCTTCTATTTTCTCTTTAAATTTTTATAGGGACTTGGGGACATTTTATAACCAAATTACCACCAAATCTTGTTTTGAAGCCATTATTTTGCTTAAACCAAACTTTGAAAAGAGCAAACTTTTC